>NW_006913453.1:63114-147038 GCF_000464535.1 Endocarpon pusillum Z07020
AGAGCAAACTGGCGTACAGCACGGAATAGCTCATCTGGATTTTAGAAAAGGATCTGGTGCTATGTGTTGTCTGACCAGAAAGACAAAATGTTCCATGATGGCTTCTCCGCCCTGAAACGTATTCCCAACCCCAACCCACTACCTGCGGTCAGTACTAGAATGTGTTGAGTCACCTCGCTGAAGTTTCGAATGTCTTAAGCATGGGTCAGATGTCCATTTCGACAATGTCAAATCAGGTAAACGAGGAGTATGTCGTTTGCGCTGTTGATCGACCAACCACAGTGCTGTTGAATGAGAAGTTCATTCGACCCATCAAGGACAAAGTTAAATTGAAGTGTCACAGGGAGAGACACTGAATGACAAGACAGCTGTCAATACAAGTAATCTCAAAATTGGTCTCCTGAGTGCTGGCATGTCACACAGCCAACAAGAATTTAATGGACGAGGTTGATTGAAGATCGGTGGTACAGCTAGCCGGGACGCCAAGATGAAGTAATGCAGAATGCAGAATATTGCTGGGAAGGTAGTCGGGTGGTACTGTCTCTGTTGCCCTACCATATGGTGTGACCAATCTCACGGCGTATTCTAAGTGTGTCCAGGATGCGCAAACCTCGCGCATCTACGAGGCACGCATGTGCCTCCACCCCAAAGACGGTTCCGAAAGGCAATGATGGGTGGGCACTGGAAGGTCACTCTTGCCATTATGAAGAGCGTTGATCTGATATCACATATACCAGAAGGGCATTGCCTGAGAGTTGTTGCGATGTTTAATAAATCTTCCTTGGTCAGAGCTAGGAAATGCCGGAAACCAACATTTACTCCAGGCCGATCGACCTCCTTTCAACTCTCACCAGCCAATCTTAGTCATGCTCGTTGACGACCCGGCTTCTCATTTCCAGATGGGTGATCTGTTTGCGTGTGGGCATTGGTGATAAGCCATGAGCAATTTGCGTAACAACAATTTTACAAAAGAGGTGCATTTACGCGGCCGACAGCTCGAATGCTCAGTTGCATGAGCGCAGTGCAAGGAGAACGTGAGAACGGAGTATGACGACAATGCGAATCATCCACAGCACGGTGTTCTCCATCAAGCGGTAGTCCAATTGGTTTGCGCCAGGCCTTGTTCTCGTCACCATTCTCTAGACCTTATGTATGCAGGTATGCAGGTAGCCGGGTGGGGTCTGCTATCCTTGGGGAAACTAAAGTCAAGCATCTCTCTGATTCAACAAATTAAGACTCTGGGCGTATAATACTGAAGGCGGGTAGGGCGCTTGACCCGATCTAGTAATATACCTCGATAGAAGACAGCCAAAGACTTGAAAAGATGCGACAACCTGGTCTCCTTATGAAAGACCAGATTTACCAGCCCCTGTCCTCTGCTTTGTCGGGTGACTTCTCGTGCATAGCAGGAGATCGATATGAACACTGCACAGCTGCATTCCACATCCTGTATTAAGGGTTGACAAGGGGCAGGAGATGCTTTCAATTGTTGGCACTCGCCTGAAAAGGGTTTGAGTTTCCTGTGTTTCAGATCAATCTTGCGTAGCAGAAACATTGACAGGATCGCTGGCGTGTCTACCACCTCATCGGGATGAGCCCGAACTTTGTTTCTGCGACAAGTTTTGAGAGCAGCCCAATCTCGTCAAAGCATCTCAGGGTATAGAAACGAGATGTCCAACCACATCGCATGTATGATGAAGCTAATGATCTTGACTGCCGCGGGAACGTCGAACCGAGTTCTGGAAACGCAGGGGAAAAGAAGCTTTGCTGAGGATATGTAAAAGCGTTGGACTGGCCCATGTCTGACAACGGGCAATATACTTTGTGTACAGAGTATATGAAATTAGAAAGTAAGAAATCAGCCATAAAAAGAAAGGCTGGTGGTTGGGGACTTCGACTGCTCCGATGCCAAATGCCAATGCGTCGGCTTTGAGCGGGAATTTGGCGTGGGTTTGCTAATCCAGAAGATACGGTTCCGGGTTGTGATATCAGATAGCTGCCCTGCTCAGTATTGAGTCATAGGGTCGTTGTAGCTTGACTTGGGAGGTGGAGGGTCTTCTCATCAATCCGAGTTCCAAGTCTGGAGAATGCCATGGTCAACCTTGGCACTGAAGAGCAAACATTGTAACTAACTACTGTAACTAAGTTACAGTAGTGCTTCTGTACCTGACAACCTAGAAATTCACAACAGAATTCTGGCCAATTTTCAGTCGAGATCACATTTGGAGCTTACTGGTATGTTTTCGTCCTCGAGATGAACAAGGAGCCCATACATCCAGAACTCCCCTGTCAAGCTCAAAGTTCCGGGGAGCGGCGGTTGTGTATATGCCCCGTATGGAAGACGGCTCCAAGTTCCTTGAAGCATGCCGGCCACGGAAAGAAAATGCACAGCGACAAAGCAGCTCAAGATGAAATCCGCTGATTTGTCTTGCATTCGCTAATGCATTGGCTTTCAATCTGCACTGATCCTGTTCTGGGAGATGGTCGAGAAAGAGGTATCTGAGATAGGTGATGTTGCGGCGTGATTCTTCAAGGCTGTAGCTCTTTCACAAGCACGATATGCTCGTGGATGGATCCACTGCTATGGTTGAGCCATGCACCCAAAATATCATGCCTGTGTGGACTAACTCCTAGCCCCTTGAAAGCAGAAAAAGAGAATGGAAGGGTCAACGATGGACCCATCTTACACGTACGTACACCATATACAACTTCTTACTCGAGATTGGAGTGCTGCCACTATTCCCTGCAACCCCAAGTCGTAACTTTGAATCAATGTCCGCGAGATCCGTTTTGCAGATATTCAATCACCTGCCAATAGAAAGACATCCATATTGCTGGCAGCAGACGACGCTGCAGTGGTTTGTCCCTCCTCCATTTAGAGTGTCGAATTCCCATTGCATTCTTTTGTTGTGCTGCAATACTCCCATCTGCCTTGAAGACGTGATCACCTTCGTCCTTGCAAGACGAGAGTCCTTGCAGCCTCCAAGGTCACCCATTCTGAGTACTTTCTCACTGCTTCTAGCAGTAGATCGAAACACCCGGGCAGTCCTGTAGATACTCCGCTGTCATATTCATACCACTGGTTGTTCGACAAATCGATCTGCTCGGCTCCCTACGAAACCGAGGACGGCGGAAACCGATTGGACCTCCTTCTATGAGCCTGCACCCCGTTCTCACAGCGTCTGATCTGCTCATATTGACCTGCCCTCAAGAAGCATCGGCTTGACACGTCGATTCCATTCATCAAACAATCCCAATCGCTACATGCATGTCGCCTGTTCTGGCAATTTCCAATCGACCATGACCAGCTATACCCCACCACGCAGCAGTCAGGATCTAAATCACTTCATGGCCAGCCCTTCGCTCGCAATACCACATTATACAAACAATGACAACAACTATAACTACAGTCCTCACCCGCAGTATGAGAACGTTTCTCCCACCCACTCGACATACGCGGCATCCTTCATCTCGTCTCAACATCAAGACACGCATTATTTGTCCGAAAACCTGCAGATGGCAGCACAGTATCCTTACAGTACACCACTTCTAAACAATGGTGCATACCATCACAGGCCTCTTGCTCAAACGACTCCTTATTCCTTGCAGCAACTTTCACAACATCCTCTTGCGCAAAGTCCTCGGTATTCTAACCATCATGATCCTTACCAGCATTCAGACGTGGAGAGCCAGGAGTCAGCGAACGAGCGTACCATGCTGTCCGAGCCTGTGCTGCCTCCCTTAGATGGCTTTCCTGATATCAAGGAGTTCGACCGGCTCATTAACTTGTATGTGCTCATTCTCGGGCTTCACAGCTGTCTGCTCGTTATTGACATTAGTATCATAGCTACGTGGAGAGTCTCTCATCCAAGAAGCAAGACAAGGCGTTGATACATGCAAGACGAGCCAGAAACATCAAAGCGGTCTTGATTGACAAGAAGACAACGGCAGTGGAATCTGCGCAGTTTCGGTGAGCAGACTTTCCACTTCCAAAATCAAAGTGCACTCGGACCGTTTCTCCATCGGGGTGTCCAGATTCAAAGCTCGACGTTTAGTCGAGCAATTCAGTTCAGATTCTGATCCGAATTACACTAGCTTCTGGGTGAAGAAGATGTTCACCCTAATGCCGGACGACTCGAAAATTCCAGAGGTAAGTGACGTCGCAATACCTCTTGTAAGTAAAGTTGCTAAATCTAGTCTTTCGGTAGAGCAAACGGAAGATCTGTCATGAAGGAAAACCGGTTGCTATTCGGGAGAAGTTGTTCAAGATTCTTACCAGAGCTCATAAACAATGTCAGCATGGTGGAAGGGACAAAACATCGGCCCAGGTGCGGAGAGTTTACTCTTGGTATGCTCTTCACTGTGACATGCCATCTTGAATCTCACTTTATCCGTTTATTATCCATGATGTCTTGTGCAAAGGCCTGCCATTGACAGCATGGTGGTTAGAGTGGCGTATTGAAGACATCGAGTGCTGATGGGATGTAATAGGGTTCCAAAAGAGCTTATTTCACGATTTGTCAAAATATGTCCTACATGCAAAGCGCGACGAGGATGCAATTCTCATGTGTCACCTCCTATCTCACCAAAACACTCCTCTTCGGTATATTCATCACCACAATCTCCTGCATTACTCTCTCCGCCTGCTTCTCGGAGAGATTCGCTATTGTCGCGCCACAGCTCCATGTTGCCGTCTTCGCCTGTTGGCACACACGTTTATGGCTCACAGTATCAGGGAAATCAATGGCTCTCATCGGCTCAAAACGTCCACAGTCCTGAGCCTGTACATTCAGGGTCATCAAGTACAATGGTTTCAGGCTCATCGATGTCGAGTATTGGCCAGAATGGGTTGTCTTTGAACTACACATCCTCTGGTCTGTCCAATGGAAATGTTGGTTCTCACCGCTCTTATTCAAACGGTTATGACGCGTCCGACAACTACTCTCAACCGCACCAGTACTGAGGGACACTTTGTATACTAATTTGCAGCAAGCGTGTCTCGGTTCTATCCATCCGTATCCTTAGTGTACAAGAAGAAAGCTCAGGCATGGAGTCTGGTGACTCCAGCGCTATCCATGCAGATAAGTTTTCGAGCTCGGATACAGCATTTATTTCCCAACTAGACTTATCTGCCTTTGATGCATGCACGCGAATACGGAAAAGTGGCATTTGAGCAGGAATATCGACATCATGACGAGTTTGACGCCCTGCAAAGAAAACTGTGGTATCTCAAATGGATGGTTTCCGGATGTCCGACATCTCGGTTTCACAATTGGCTTCACATGGAAAACACGACAACTACGAGCTGTGGTTGCATGACTCATAGGAGTATGCCACATGTTAGAAGGGAGAGAGGCAAGCTCTGGCAGATAGCAGGCCCAGCTGACAGCTGTTATTACTGATACAAATTTCGGGGCCTTCGCGGGCAGTTACATACAATCCAAAAGAACTCAGTCTGACTGTGTTTGTTATTTACTATACGTCTGATATTCGCTTGCGTCGTCTCTTGTATGTTGCACGTATCATGAACACAATGACACCGAAAAAGATGGTGCTTCTCATGCTTTGGGTCTTGTGCGCCGGAAGCTGCCGCGGAAATGAAAGCTTGGCGCCTTGTAGCCCTTACTAGTAGTACTCCTAATTACTAGTACTAGTACTAGTATTAAGTTGTCTCCAGGGTCGAGATGCAAGCTGTCCATTTGCTGCATTGTGCTTTATTTCTGTCCATCAACAACCACTTCCTATATGGCAAACCCCACTTCTCAAACTACTGTATTGTGCTGTTACCTTTGCACTGTCTTTCCACGGCCTTGAGTCAACCAAAGTCCGGCAGCACAGCGCTGCCAAACATCCTAAAACCATGAATCTTTTCCGAGTTTTAGGTAAGGTGCCAGATCCGCATGCATTGCACCCTGCCCTCCCAAGAAGTATGGCTGATATTGCTCCCCCTTAGCCGACCTTTCGCACCTACTCTCCATCTTCATACTGTTACAGAAAATGAAAGCGTCAAGTGTATGAGCTCTGTCCCCCAACTGGGCGACCCCCCTGCGCAAACAGACCGGCTGACCACATGCGGCTCCCCGTTTTCAGTCATGCTCCGGCATATCATTCAAGTCGCAAGTTCTATACTTCTTCGTTTATGTAACAAGATACTTTGGTAAGTGGTCCCAACGTCTGTCCAACGGTGTTGTTGATGGCATTGCGTGTAGACCTCTTCTGGTCCTTCACAAATTCCGCATGGAACACCGTCTTCAAAATCATCTTCCTCTGTTCTAGCGCATACACGCTTTACTTGATGCTTAACGACTACAAACCGACCCATGACCCCAACCTAGACACCTTCAAAGTTAGCTACCTGCTCGGCGGGTCTGCAGTCCTCGCCGTCGTCTTTCCTTACAAGTACACACCATCCGAAATCTTGTGGGCCTTTAGTATCTGGCTGGAGTCTGTTGCGATATTACCACAGCTCTTCCTCTTACAGCGTACCGGCGAAGCGGACACGATAACAACGCATTATCTGTTTGCATTAGGCATTTATCGAGCCCTCTACATTCCCAATTGGATATACAGATACTTCACCGAAGACTACTTTGATCAGATCGCTGTCCTGGCTGGAATTGTGCAGACAGTACTGTACTCCGATTTCTTTTGGGTGTACTACACTAAGTAAGTTCCCACTCGATCTGGGCGCTTCGCTCATGGTGATACCTACTCGCTTACATGTTTCTTACCGCAGGGTCTGGAAAGGTAAAAGTTTCAAGCTTCCTGTATGATTGACGGTTTGGTCTTTGCATTGTGGCAGCCACCAGGCGTTACTTTTGTGCTTTATCACATCAGCCCGCTTCATTACGGCATTGCAAGAAGCGAACTCGGAGCATCAAGATGTGAATAGGAAAGAAAAAGAGCATTTCATCATCTATTGGGTTCCCGATAAAAGTTCTGCGTGTAAGAGACTGGCGGTTCCCGAAGTCTGTGCAACACATTCCACAAATTGCTCGAAACAACCCACTTTTGCTGCCTCGCTCTTTTCCAATTTCAGTGACCAACGGAGCTTTCGCTATGCCTGAAGTCCTTGAGTCGAGTTCGTCGTTGAAAGATGCTCAGGGATGTGATGATTCGCACGAATAAGCATACTATGTAGGAGTAGTCCACCGGCAAGTCCAAAATATGCAGGGGCCTATGGAAAGCCGCATGGAAGAGGAGCACTGTATCTTGTGAGTGAATCCGTTCAAGAAATTCATCACACACTGATCGAATCACCTGAGACAAAAGCTTTGCAAAAGCAGTACCACAGGGATCCTCATAATTCGTTGAGATTCGTCTCGTATAACGCCATCATAGACCAGTTTCCTTTCCAGACGCACCCTTTCCTGTCAACTCGATTCATGTTTCGAGGGAGGCTAGACAAGCCTGCCATATCTGCGGAGCACATTGTAGCCTTTATCGAAGCTGGACTGATTGATGCCGGCCTCGATTTATCAGAACGCTTCGGCCAAATTTCAATTCTTCACGTTTAATCAACAAACCCACTGTGTTGTCGCTTCTCAGCCGAGCCGGCGTCAGTACCTAGCCAGCACCTCTTTCGCTTTTGTTCTGATTTCTTCGAGCTCTGCGGCCAGTGGTCCATTCTCATGGAAGGGATCAAGCGATATTTTCTCGGAGGCTGCCGTTTCGTACTTGATTAACAGCTCAAAAGTTTTCACGAGGAAGTCACTTCTGACTGATGAACTTATGACCTTGTTACCCCAAATCGTGCCTCGCGCAGTCAAGAGCTCCATAACGTTCTTATTTTCAATGAGCTTTGTCACTTTGAGGATACCGTAGGCGAATTGTCTTCTCATCAAAATCTTGTGTTGGTCAAGGCTGCTTTTAAAGTCATCGAAATGATGCAATCCTCCATCAAGGTTGGGATATATCTCCATGAAATTCACCGCCGCAAGATCAAGTGTGACATTTCCATCGTGCGCGATGCTGTTGCGCCATCTGATAATGTTGTCATTTGGTTTGTGTATCCTGCCATCGATCCAGAATCTCGCAATGGTCTCAAGTCTACCTAAGCGAATCTGACAGGCGGCCCAGGTAAGTGGAAGCATCACTATCGAACAGAGTAAGTATGAATTCGGACACAGCTTTTGAGCGCAGATGTTTATACCCTTATATCGCCGTTGTAGATCTCGGTTGACCCGTTTGAGCTTGCTGGCCTCGGCTTCGAGACCGCCGATCTTTGATTCTAGTCCACCGACTTTATCCTCAAGAGCGCCGACTTTACTGTTGAGTTCACTGACCTCAGCCTTGAGATCGTTGACCTTCTTTCAAGCTCTCCTGCTTCTCTTCTGTAATGCCGGTGTCGTGACCGCGCTTTATTTAGCTTGACTGTCAAGTCTTCCACAGCCATTTTCGATTTTCCCTTGTCGCCTTCGAGGACAGCAAGCTCTGCCGATTCTTTGGTTGCATTCTCCTTTAGATTGCGGTTTTCAGCCCTCAGACGCTCGTTCTCTGCCTTCAAAATCTTGTTTTCATTTGAAGTGCTTGCGAGCTCTTCCGACCGGGTCTCAATTTGGTGAAAGTACGTTCGCAAGGCGGTGAGACAATGCTCAAAGTATTCCCTTACCATTTGTGGTTTGCTCATGGCTGGTTGATGATGCGAGTGTGTAAGCACGGTACGCTCTTTTGGCTGTGGAACATCTCCAGGCAGATCGGCGTGCACTACGGGCATAATGCCTTGTGGTGGTATGAAATCCAAACCTGCTTCGTCAAGTGCACAAGATGACAATATTCGAGACCACAGCTAAACATGGGACCCTGGTTGGGTATGGGTCAACAGGACAAGACAAAATCAGAATGTCCTCATCCACGTGAGTTGCTGTTGTTCACGGCCTAAAGCTAGATATCTCTACTCTCAGGAAGATCGAATCAGCAGGTAAACAACAATTTGGTACTGACTGATATTGCACTGTTGAGCTAGAATTGTTTTCAACTTTCATTGGATGACAAATCTCAAATGGTGAACACCGTGCAGGGCATCGCTCGAGTTTGAGTCTTCACTATGAGACCCATAGCACATCTTGAATCAACTAGCGTATATTTACCCGAGGAGAACAGCATGTCAACACCTCAATACTTTCTTCCAGAGAAGAAATTCCAATACATGTATAATTTACGGAGGTCAGAATTTGAGGCAATCTTGACGGCACCTGGTTTAGATGGCGGCTTGGGGAATACATCAAGAGTTGTGGAAGCCGACGCCTAGATGCAACGGCGGAGATTTGCGAATGTTGCAGACTGATATGCCAGCATTAAATCTGTATCTAGCCATGCTGATGCTTTGTTTTTCTTTTCTTTTTGTGGTGTTCTAGGCCACTCTGTCGTCCCTTGCTTCTTCAGCACCTTTGGACATGACTTTTGCCGTCCTTTCCCTCCTTGAAGCCGTCAAACGCGTCACTTCTGAGACGTGCTCAAAACCTCTTTTGTTACTCGAACCCATTTCGCTTTACATTCATCTCGTAGTAAGTCTCACCGAATCTAAAGTCATTGTTTGGCTCATCCTCCGGGAGCTCAATCCCACTGGACTTGATATGGGATAGCCTCGCTTCTTTCGCCTCGAAGCTTTACCTCAAGAAATAAAGCAGCGGGATCTTCCAAAGGTTGGTCTTGAAAGGCGAAGGCTTCTGCAGGACGGAATGCTGGCAAGTTAGCGGTCCACAGGGCCGTTTCTCCAGCGCCTACAAAAGTATTACATTCTGGTCCATGGTTCAGAAGGTGGTGGCCCCCCAACATTCCATTCAGCACCTTGGACACTCTCGCAAAGTGCCTCGATGAACGGCAACGCGAATACTATCACACTGCCGGTGAACGGCAACTGTCATTGCGAGCGCTTGATGAGTACGATGTAAATGCTTCTTACCTCAGTCCGTGCCACTCCAATTGGGGACCTTTCCTATGAGAGCTTAGGCAGAACTCGATGTATCTGTCTTGTCGCCGATGCTTTTGGTGTCTGGGATGAAGAGAGACGAGGGATGCGTCGAGATCTTGGAGAGCCGTGGCGCCGTCAAGGTGCCCAGTCGATATCAACTGCCAGCAACGCACGATGCTGTGCTACAAGCATAAGCCATGGAGCTTTCCCGAGCGCCTCCTGGTTGCGAGGTGGAACGATGAGGATCAGATGATGGTGCATCGTTTGCGAAAGATGCTGATAAGTGACAGAGAGGTTGGGGAGTATCTGGGCCCTGCTGAGCGTATCGAGACCACCCTTGCTGCGGAGGTGGTAATGGTAATTTTGACAAAGCAGCTGGACTGTGATGATCCGCTCGAGGTTGACAAAATCCGCATGTTCATGGAAAGAGAGGGAGGCTGTTGCAGGGTCGAGAATGATCTCCCGCGACACCCTTCGCACAGCAAGGGATTACGACGACAGTCAGCGCTGGATCGAGTACCTCAAACGCGTGTGCCTTGAGGTTTTCAAAATCATCATGGGAGGCGAGTATCGCTATGCTTGGGGCTTCTGCGTCCGCTTGGTGGTATGGAAGTTCAGAAAATGCCGTGGTGAGCCGAGTCCTTGAAGGGAAGGGAAAGGGAAGACACATGTCCCAGATCGCTGTATTTGTACAGCTTACTCCAACCATTTTAGCGTCTACGATGGGGCAGAATGGCGAGTCACAATACTACTTGGCTACGAGTTCTTTTTATAGACTTCCTGCGAAGAAAGGGGTGTCCATCCTCCTCTTCCCTTTCGATAGAAGCGCAAGTACGGTTCGCAGGCATTGGCAGGAATGACGACCTTGATCACATTCGACTAGCTAGCATGCTCTAAGTACCGTCACAAGCTGCATATCACAAGCCCGCCATCCCTGATCTGAGCGTCTCTGATTCACCGCGCTCAGAACGAGGTGGTAGGGGAAGTAGGAAAACTTGTGTGTGTAAAGTATAAATCCGAAAACTCCACGTCAGACGAGTAGTATCAATAGCCGTAGCAGTAGCAGTAGCAGTAGCAGAGCAGAGCAGTAACCACCTTCCTTCGCCTGTTGACTTTCCGTTTAGCATTGCCTGTCCAGCAGAGCCGGGTCTTTGATCATCCTTGCCGCACGAATGCCACCAGATTCAAAGAGGTCGACAGCTATCTAGCAGTCGCCGAAGGTGTTCTCGCCGGAGTATCTGGGATATAACAGGTCAGCATCTGGATTTAAGTATGATCTTGCAAGCATCGAAGCAGGCAGGCAGCAGCGCAGTCACCAGCGCCACATGACCGCCCCAGGCCGCACTCCGACTTTCCACACTCGGACGGTGAAAAAGAAAGAACAGCAACTCACGTGATGTACAGAAAGCCATCCTCGTCCTTGTGTTCCTCGTAGATGCTGCTCATGAGCGCCGCCGTCGGGGGCAGCACCTCATCCACGAAGATGAAGATGGCCTTCTCCGGGCTCAGCTTGATGCGCTTGCGGATGACGTAGACGAACTGTCCGACCGTCAGGTCGGCCGGCACCAGGTACTTCTTCTTGTCGATGGTGGCGATGTCCGACTTCTCCACTTTTTCGCAGATCACCTGTTTTGGGCAAGCATACCGATATCAGCATAAGATGCAAAAGGAAAAAGAGAGGGTTGTTGAAAGAGGGTGACAGGAGGGAGGAGGGACGCAAGAGGGCATGAGAGGTTTGGGGGGTTTGGAATGGATGGGGCGTGCTTACCGGGATGCGATCGGCGTATTTTTGACGGATGCGTTCAGCTTCTGCCTTGCGCTTTTCGAAGGGGTGCTCGTCCTTGAATTTGGAGCGCATGGTGCTGGTGGTTTGTCTGAGATAGAGGATGTGAGGCTGATAGATGTGCGACGTAGGTGTTCTGATCGATTGTGGGTTGTTACAGGTGGTAGAGGGGTTGATGTTGACGAAGTAGTAGGTGAGTAAAAGATGAAGTTGATGGCAAGGCGGCAGCCCCGCGTAATCAGTCAGAGGCGGTGGTGGATGACGCTAGTACCAATGCGGCTGGAGATACGGTGCCTGATGTTCATGCAATGATTTGGAGGTGAATATATACGTAGTATAACGTCGGAGCTATTGTCGAATCTCGTAGAAGGGAACCTTGGTACTAACTAGAGGAAAGGTCTATGGTCTTCAAAAGGTACTCGACCGTGGAAGAGGTAGAAGTTTAGGTGCTCCCACGTGCTTTGTTGAAACACTTGTCTGGTGATTCTGCTTTTACTGTTATGACTCAGAAAATAATATGCGCTACGCAAATGCACATCATGCAGAGATGTCATGTTCACAGCTTGTCGGTCTACGCGGAGTCACGGGGTTTTGTATCTTTTTGCCACTGCTCTGAATATTGCGGCTGAGAAGAGTTCATAGAGAATGGCTCATATTATCATCTCTGATAAGCCCCGAAGCAGAGAGTCCGCGCAGTTTGCTCATAATATCAGAATGTCAATGGCAGAACTGGTCCATTTTCCCATATGTGGCTAGACAGCGAATGTCCCCAAGCTTGGTGCTCACCTCTTTCTGGTAAAGACATGAGTAGATTCCAGGAGGGGGCGATACGGGTAAGGTAGCGAAGTGGGCGCTGGTGTCGCTCCATCACGGGCTTTCCTGTCGGCCTGCGCGCTATCATCCGAGCTAATCGGCCTTGATATACCATAGCTGAGGAGAGCAAAGTTCTCTTGGGCGCGACTCATCGTGAGTGTCACATCAGTGTCCAGTATTCTTAAGCAGTCAGGATAGCTGGGGCAAGTGATGCCCTCGTTTGTATGTTTGCTCAGGAGCCACCAAAATGATTTCGTCTTTCAGATCTGACCAAGTCTACATCTTCACGGCTCATGGCCCAGCACTTCAAAATCTGCCCAGGAGATGGGTGGTCCATGCCAAGGGGAGCATCTGCTTGCACCGGCTCTTTTCCATAAAGCCTTCAAGCATGCTCTTATACCGACAGGCATTCCAGTAGCCTTATACACATCGTTTATCCCAGGGTAGAAGGAAGAGGGTATTTTAAGGCACCGAAAGGTTTTAGGGGGTATGTCCCTGTATTGGAAATTAAAACGGATCTTCGGGAGGTTCTGAGGAAGCCCCAGGACTCCGAGAAGGCCCTGAAAACAGATTTGGTAGCTGATGAAGTACTTCCTGTGGGTTAAAGGGAAAGAGACCTGTTCTCTTCCATCCTGCCATGATGTTGGCATTGTTGATTGCTTGTTTCCGGGCGAGTTGGTAGTATTTGATAAGATCTTCCTTGTTCAACCACGTCTTGCAGAATCTTTTGTGGTCATCAAGGAAATTGCTGTAGCCTTGTACTAGTGGCTGAAGTGTACCCGCGTCGAGGGGCTGGACAAGTCGAGTATTATGTGGAGGTAGAATGAGAAGAATGATCTTGGCTTTAACACAAAAATCGACAAACTCGGGTGTACACTGCGAACCATGACCATCAACAATGAGCATCCTGTACTCGCCGTGCCTTCGCTTTTCTGTCAAAGGATGAAAATGTTCTTGTAACCAGTGTAGTGCTAACACATTACTTGTCCACTCCTTTTCACTGATTGCAATGCTCGATTCTCCAGTCCCGAGATGCTTGAACCCGCTATTTGGTTGGTTGACGACCTTGAAGACCATCCAGGCTGGTAGAGCTTCACCGTCGGCCGAGATACATTCCAAAACCGAAGCCCACTGTCTGTTTCCTTCCTGCCGCATGTACGCTTGCCTTTTCTCCATCGGGATCAGCACGCTGGATTGCTGATTTGCTCCTGTCAGAAGGCCTTTTTCGTCCATGTTGTACACATCGGTGGACGCGATCGCATGGGTTTTACGTAGGTCACTGTACAGCGCAAAGAACTCGTCCAATGTATCTTTCCGCATGAGCTTAGCTGTCCGTACTCGGGCTGGGGGCCGTGATAAAATTCGTTTGATGGATGGGTTCCTTGCAAGCATCCTTCGATGCCAGTTGTGGCCAATCTCAGGCGCCTCTGTATCTTTGCTACAGAGGATTTCGTTTGCAAATTCATGCAAGTGCCTGATACCAAGAGGTAGGCCCGACTCATAATGCTGGAGCGCTTTCCGAATGATGAGCTTTTCTTCTTGCGGAGTTAACCGCTGACGAGATTGATGTGCTACTGATGCAGACTGGACTGAATGATTCAACCTTCGAGTAACGGTCGATGGAGCTACGTTGTATTTCTTTGCGGCTTTCCTGGCGCTGATTCCATTTTCTTTCTGGCATTCTGCGATGGCTAGTTCAATGCGCTCTCCCTTTGGTAAGTCTGCTGGGTTCTCTGCCATATCCTCCGTCGAGTTTTCTGCCGTGTTCTCCGTCGTGATTTCTACTGGGTTCTCTGTCATGTTCTCTACCGTGTTTCCTGTCATGTTCTCTGCCATGCTTAAATGGAGCATAAGTGTCTCTAGAGAGACACTGTCAGATAGCTTAGATCTGACCTTCTCATGTATGGTGAATATGGAACAAGACAACAGGAGCATTTGACGTTGCATTGGCCAGTCTGTTTCATCTGCAAACTGGGCACGCTAACTACTATTCCCGAGCTTCTGCCGATACAAACACAATTGGACCACAGAAATGCAGCTCTCATATACACCACTCAATTTTCAGCATGTGGAGATTGAAGGGATACGATCCTTATTGGAATGTCTTTCGCACACCATCGACAAGGTCTCGTCGAAAACTGGGCTCACCAAAGCCACCTGCACCCCGACCGTTCTCTGTTTCTCGTCGAGTCTTAGCACAGCAAATTGACCCTGCAAAGCGGCGGACAGTATGGCGACACTACCTTCAGATCTCCTTTGGGGTTGTATTCGTTGGCGCCATCATTTACAATATGGCGACTGCATCATCCACGGAGCTCGACTCACCCTCCCCTGTCAAATTCTCTAAGCCGTCAACTACCCTAGCAGAGGTAGACGAGGTCACGAAGAGGAGGACCAGGATCACACGACTCTCTCCTATGCGGCTTCGAATGGAAGCTCTGATTAATGATCATCAGAATCGTATCGTCTTCGCACTTGAGAATATTGATGGCAAGAAGTTCCGAAGAGACAACTGGAGCAGGCCAAACGGTGGTGGAGGAACCTCGTGCGTTTTACAGGAAGGAAACGTGTTTGAAAAGGCGGGTGTCAACACGAGTATTGTATACGGTACATTACCACGACCAGCAATCGAAAAAATGAGGGCAGACCACAAGTCTTTCGTTGATGCGGACGTGGAGTCGCTTGATTTTTTCGCCGCTGGTATTTCTCTGGTATTGCATCCGCACAATCCAATGGCGCCTACAGTCCATCTCAACTACCGATACTTCGAAACCTCGGACCCGAGAGACCCTGTCAATGCTACGGGTCAAGTCACCCAGAATTGGTGGTTCGGCGGCGGAACAGATCTTACTCCAAGCTACTTGTTTGAGGAGGATGCGCAACATTTCCACACAACCATCAAGACTGCATGTGACAAGCATGACAAGGAATATTATCCAAAGTTCAAGAAGTGGTGTGATGAATACTTCAGAATACCACATCGGGATGAATCGAGAGGTCTTGGTGGCATTTTCTTCGATGATCTAGATGCTTCATCTAGGCCACTAGCCAAGAATCCGCAGGAAGACATCTTTCAGTTCGTTACGACTGGTCTAGAGGCTTTTTTACCATCATATCTTCCCATCTTGAAAAGGAGGAAAGACATGCCATATCTACCAGAGCACAAGCTATGGCAACAAATCCGGCGGGGCCGTTATGTGGAATTTAATCTAGTTAATGACAGAGGTACGAGCTTCGGATTACGAACACCAGGCGCGCGTATTGAGAGCATTCTTATGAGTCTACCTCTGACAGCAAGGTGGGAATACATGCATCCTTGGTCTGGGATTGGAGTTGAGCATACACAAGAAGAGGCAGGCGGTGAGACCGGCATTAAAGAAAGGGAATTGATGCAAGTACTTAAGAAGCCTAGAGACTGGATTACTTGATGGGAACAATGGGAGGTAACGCCAGAGAAGAAGTAGTATCCACTTTCACAAGTGGTAGCAGGTGGATGCTATTTCCCAGCAAGCGAGCGGCTTTGAAGCCATGCATCTTCTGTTACTCACCCAGCACACCGCCCTTCGCCCTTCATTGAACCCTTGAAGCGGGACAGCTCGAGCTACCTCTGCTTCGGAGGGCCTTCTTGTGGTCAAGAGACTTCCTTGTGCATGACTGCTTCTTAAGAACACCCCATCCGTGAAAGACTTTGCTACTTTACCGAAAAAGTGAGGCTGCGTTGTCAACAAACAAATATTTCGCCGGGGCCACCACAATCAACCTACACCCAATTGTGTAGAAGACGTAGAATCCAATCCGTCCAGTCTGTGATTGCTTCATGCTTTCAAAGCACGAAATTCCGCCGAGACAAACAGGCAATGTCTGATTGACCAACACTTCCCTTGTGTTTCCCACGAGGAGCAGCTAGTCAACAGTCATATGCAACGGGAATAAGCCAGGAAAAGAGGGGTGGTCCGGCAGGATCGGCGAAGGGCTTCTTTCTTTCATTGACCACCAAGAGTATTTTTGAATCAGAGATATGAAAGGAAAGGCGCAGACTAAGCCACAGCTTAAGCCGAGCACGAAACGGAAACGTCAAAGTGATGCCAACACAGATGCAGGGGAGCCGAAGAAAAGGCAGAGGCATGACTCTGACCAAGCTATTTCAACACCAAATCACTCCGAAACCACGTTGAACAAGACTGCACACTCTTTCCCTAGGCCTCACGCTTTAAACCGACTTTCCAAGATTGCATTACAACCTCGAGCCAACAACGAAGTGTTGACTGATGGGGGTGAAAGCATGCAAGAGCAGAGAAACAGTTTGATGTTTGCGGAAAACGAAGATAAGGTTGAAGATAATTCTCTCAAAACCCAATGTGATGACAATGGAGGATGTGAGAATGATCTCCTCAATGCGTCCATACCACGATCATCGCAGGAAGCAGTGAAGGAGAGCCTCAAGCTGAAAGAAGTTGAGGACATGACTAATGAATATTTTGGGAGGGAGAATCTTCATGAGAAAGGCTTAGCCATAGACGTTTCGATTGAGAGCAATGCAGCCCAGATATGGCCGCGTTGTGCACGACCTTGTCAGAATTGTCGGAGTACTCACGTTGCAATTCCTGGATCTACTATATCTCAAGATTGCGTCAAGATATCGATGTTCATCTACAAAGAGCCAGCTTCCGTGACTGACCAGACTAAGCGTCAAAACTCATTAGTACCCACTGATGAATATGAATTGGCCGTTCTAGGTTGGCTGATCTGGTCAACTTACGAGCATCGGATGGCCTTGAGGGACGCCACTCTAGGAATGCATCCTAAAGGAAATCGTTGGAAGCACTATATCCGCACTGAGCTTGTCCGCTCTGGCAACAAATCCTGCTGGGACCATCTTAGCAAGGCCCAATTTCAAAATTGGTGGAATGGGAGGAAGAACTTGAAGAGCTGCAGTGGCATGCGGTGGCTCAATGTCACGTTCGATTGGGACATGGGAGACACTGATCTACCCCTTGCGAGTTTTGGGTCCATGGGGCGCCTTTTTAGTCTCCCACAAGCGAAACTTTCTCATGGCATATGCTCAAAAACCCCTACCGATAAAAGAGTAAAGCCACCGACCGAGAATCAGAGCGGATGTGTCGAAGTCGCTGAAGGCATTCAAGATAACAAGTCTAGTCACGGAGACGATGACACTGGTGACAGAGACTCAAAGGTAGACACAGCCACTGCGGAGGACAAGGAAGCCAAACACGGTGTTGAAAAGCTAGGTGTCGGCGACCTGGAAAAGGCCGAAGGTCAGAGCAGCCGAACCGGCTCTACGATTCATCAGTTCCGGGAAAAGTCTCCGTCCAGCAGTGACACCAGTAGCCAAGGGGATGACGACGATTTCATGTGATTGCTGGCCAGAGAGTAATCGGAGAAGGTAGCTAGTAAGCGTCTTGATTCTGAGGGACTTCCTCGTCGACGTAGCGAACAGGTGCAATATCAAGAACATGCACACTCCATGCTACCAAATATACGCACTTCTTCATCCAGGCGTATTCAGGTCATGAAGGTCGGGTTCGACTTTCCATCTTGTACCCAGAGTCTCCAATTCCAGTTGATTCATGAATTTTCTGCAGCGACTGATCTTGTGCTGGTGCTTTGCCTCCATCCATTCACCCCTGGGCCACCATGCCGGCCTTACGTGGTCATTGAGTAACCTGCTCTGCAATTCTCCTGGTTGTTGCTGCCCACTAAGTTAGGACGTTTGTTGAAGAAGGACCAATGGCTGGATCGGTCGCTCCGGTGCGTTCCGGCCAGTTAGATTCGCTCTTTCAAATAGCCTGAACCTGCTGCAGGTATTACATCGTACCTTCTAGTTGCAAATAAGTTTACTGCCTTTAGCAGTGCATGAAAGGCACCTTTCCCTTGCTACGCCCAAATGGGCTTTTAGTAGCTACAACGCCATGCCTTCTGCATGTATTATTCTGCGGCTTACCTGTCTAGGACAACGTGAACTAGGCGTTTTCTTCTTTCTAAATCTGCATTGAGATCGTTCAAGAAGAGATACACCAGAAAACAAATGGCAAGCTCTGCTATCGTGGTGCAGCTGGCAGCAGAGCATCTACATTAATCACAGAGAGCAAGAAAGGTACTGCAAGCCGAAGTCGTACGTTATATCTACCTTTAGGACTAACGCAGCTCGTTCTGTGAACAACACAGCTCCGACTTACGTGTCAAAAAGCTCATCTGCCTCAATAACAGGAAGGAAAGGTTATGCGAATTCAGAAGAACAGAGATCTCACCAATCGCTGTCAAGCCTACAGTCATGCAAACCGTGCCAACACCAAGTACTGCGTATCTTTGACTTTATGTGCATTATATTATATCTCATCTTCATGCATGAATAGACAACCAACCCACTCCATTCCAGTCTAAGTGATGTCATCTACCTCTAGTTTTAGAGCGACTTTGAAGTCGAAGCCGCTCGAAACCTCAGTACTGTACGCGTTTCTTTCTTGGATAGACTGATCAAGGTGGGCGGGTCCTTCACATATAGAAAGTTTTTGTGCGACCGTTGTGCTCAGAACTGATCGGACTGCCCCATTCCCTACAGCACCTGAGGATAGAGATTACCATGCTGCCTTGTATCAAGCACCACCGAGATTGCACGCAGTTCATCGGCCATGGCTCCACAGGACGATACTTCTGATGTCTGAATCGTATCTTGTGATCGGTTCTGGTGATCCAAGGTGGTGCGAAGTTTCCAGCGTCGAAAGCTCCGAAGCGCTGGATCGAAAATCGATATACCGTGCACGACGACCGCGGAAGGATAGAGCCTCGAGCGTCGCGTTAAAAACTCAACAAGCAATCCGCTCGAACCGCACTCAGCTGCTCCATGTTTTTGGTCGGAGTCTTGCGCCATGTCCGGCAGGAGTCAGGTGGCGCGACGGATTTCGATGCATGACTCTCTGCTCCCAACGGATATCTTTCAAGAGGTACCAGTGATAAGACCGCCTCAGGCTCGAAAGCACACGACAGGCAGGTGGAAGGTGGAACTATTTCACGGCTGCGGCTCTAAGGCATAGTTGGCCACGTTGGGCATTTGGGATGATGGTACATTGTCTACTGAAATGGTCGCTTGCTTCTTGCGGAAGCGTTGTTTCTGCTGACGATGTCCGCTCCTTCGGGTATCTGCAGGATGGTTATCGCTTCAGAAATAGAGAAACAGCAACTCGGACCAGGCTCCAGTTCGAGGTGTTGTAGGAAGTATGCGGCGGAATATCTATCCCAGGATTCGCAACTTGGTCGGCGTTCAACATCCAAAACACATAACCAATACCCAACCATCGGTAATCTATAATCAATATCCTTTGGCACAGTGGTGTGGTGGTTCAATACCCCATTACCTGGGCAGGAAATAGACAGTTCCTCCCTATGGCATTCGACCACTGTTATGCAGGCACATACCCCCTAAAATCAGATAGCAGTCTTTTTCCTCCTCCTCCCTCCTCCTCCCTCCTCCTCCCTCCTCCTTCCTCTTCCTTGAAATGTGAAAATCCTTTCTCTCTTTCCTCGAATGCGCAAAAACCCATCTTCAAGGAAGGGTTTCTCCTGATCCTGAACTGTCTTTCAAACGATTTTGGGGTTTGAGCTTTTGCTTATTCGAGGTTCAGTTCTAGGTCGCTTATTGCTCTCCTTTCTTTACATGGTGACCACGAATTGTGACCATCGCATCGAAGACATATGTAGTAGAGCAAATGCATCGTAGCACATTATGCTTCAGTTTGACATGTAGGCAAAGGGAAAGGATTTCAGAGTGCCATCTGCAAATTTACATGCGGTGCGTGAACGATCCAAGACCCGATGGTTTTGAAAGCGGGATAGATTAGCAATGGATGATGAGACCACCTCCACACCATACATTGAGACAGTGCATTCAGTGAACTACTCCAGCTCTTCAGCCTTAAGCATTGCCTCAACATGCGTCGCAATGTCGCACTTCAATATCTGCACAATTCTCCTTCCAAGCACATGCATCTCGAGCTCAAGCAAGAAGCAAGACGAGCACGACGCAGATGGTCTCAAGAATCACAGGCCATTCGAAAAAAAGAAAGCACAGGTCCTCACAACCTCAACATTTCGCAAGGACGTTCCCTCAAACAAGCAAGTGTGCACCCATCTCAGATCCACCGGCTTTTGCCCTCGTTCATAAAATTCCCTAAGGTTCTCAACGTCGTTCTGTGACTCACAGGTGGACCCGCTACACCAACGGTCATCGTGAGGTTCTGAGGGTGTGATAGGAGCGCCTTACTAGCGCGTCCCGAGAGATCGGATCAGGGTTCTCAAGTTCCTGAACTTGCAACGGCGCCGTTCCTGGTAGGGCTGAAAGAGGGTCCTCGATAGGGACTTTAAGTCACAGGTAGCGGAGTTGAAGATCTGAGTACGGTATAGAGGGTCATAAGATGGTTTTCTAGCTGGGATAGTAGGGTGCTCACTCAGGTATATAAAGGTGGCAAATTTCTCATCCTTCTTCGATTTCTTCCATTCACAACAATCATATCAGCATAAAACAGCTTGAAGCATTTCGATATCATACCTCGTACAGCCAAGCATCCATCTTCTTCAACCACTCAACAACATGTATCATTCTCGACTTAATACCTCGACGACCTCTATAAATCATTGACATATCATATATATCTCACCACTCCATCAACATCTCTTACAACATGTCATCACCACCGAACATAACCCAATCACCCTCCGACATCGCCACCCCCTCACCACCACTACCCTGCATCCTGAAACGAAAAGCAGCAACAGAAAAGGACATGTTCAAGCCCAACAAGCGGCCGGCGTACAGCACGCCTCAAAAATCCAACTTCGCGCAACCATATCAGGAGGAACAACGAAAAGTGCAGAACGACCTCCCCATGTGCCCAGACATCCTCAACGACATAGTCATCCCAACCAGGGTCATACCAGCGGGCATCAAGCATCCATTCGCCCAAAAGGTTGTGGCAGGCGACGAGACAAAGATGTACCGATGGGCCGAGAAGCACAGAGACAAGGCTCACGTGCGCCAAAACAAGCATCTGAGTCCAGAAGAACGTGAAAGAGTGACAGCGAGATTCCCAAAGCAGAAAGCAGCGAAAACGGAGGAACGAAAAGCGAGAGTACCCGAGAACGCCGAATTCATCAGAGCTATCGATGTCAGCATCACAGCTCTCCACGACAAACTTTACAAGACCGGCTGGACCAAGCATGAGACCAAAGAGGAAGTGCAAGCCGCCAAGTTCCTGCATCGTTGCTGGAAGGAACTCAAGGTTGCTGCGGTGTTTCAACACGGTTCGTTCGAGCATAAGGATCTGGACAGATATGGCCTGGTGTTTGTAAGTAGCATCCTAATCTTGCTGACGTCTGTTGGACGTTGTCATGCTAACATCGAGGCAGAGCGATTATTGGCACGAGGTTGACAACAAGGACAACGCGAAGTTTTGGATACCGAGGTGGACTAAGGACAAGACGCATGGACGTTTAGTATTGGGCTGGCAGTATTTGAGGAACTGAGGAGCTGTACGAATGGAATATGTGTTATTTTGTTCTGGCATTTATGGAATTTCGGCTTGGACCCTAGGGTTATCGGACGCTCATCAGGCTTGCATTGGACACGGATATGGATGCTTTCAGGATTGCAGGTTTCGCACGATGAATCCAAATCAGATAGACCATCTCCACCAAATGCTTTCCGCGCATTCGTAACAGTCTCCACGTGAGATTCCGAAACGACGACCTTGTCTCTGGACCGAGAATGACTCACCAATGCCCGTGTTACGGCTTCTCTAGAATGTTTGAGGATATTGAAGTTTGTGCGAACTGTTCTTTAAACTCTTGGTAGATCTATCTCGGAAAGTTGGGCTGCACAATGTATCTCTCCGACAGTTCATGTCGCGGCTCGATATCTTTCTCAGTCTGACGGCTTCGAATGCCCCGTCCTCTTGGTCAGCGATTGATCCCACAACTGTGGACAATATCTCATGCCTCGTATCGGTACCTCCATTCAGATGGCAGTTAGCATAGTCCCATAGTGGCAGGCCATCGAACAGGCTTGCTTCTCTCGGCGCTTTAGATAGATGAGTATGGCCGCTCTCTATTGTGCAGTATATCAAGTGCTCTAGCAAAGCGTTCAAATTGGCTTGTTCAGCCTTTCGCTTTCAGAGTTCTTTTATTACACCATGCTTGTGCCCACGGTGCCTTAGCAGTCTCCCGTTATTCTCGTTGTATTCCCATGTTTGCATCACTTGGATCATCAACCAATTCGCTGACCCACCCTAACGGCAGAGGACGGTGCTCGACTTCCTTTTGCGACGGCACGGGCTGGTCTGCTTCGTCCATGATGATGCCTGCGTATGAAGAGGTAAAACATCAGGGAGGCGACCAAAAGCCCAACAACAGCTATTACAACTATGGCCCAAACAGGGAACTGGTGGTTCTCTGGTGTCGGAGGCGGCATGGGTGATGGTGTCTGGCTAGCTGCGGATTGAGGTGCCATTTTTGGAAGAAGTACGTTAGATCTGCGATTGACTCCGGGGATCGAAGGCAACATGGAATAAACACCGGAGGTGTTTGGGGGGCGGCAGGAGAAGCTAGACGTAGGGAGCGAGATGGAAAACGGAAAATCTGAAGTCCTGCCATCACTGCATTTTCTGCAATGGAGAGGATTCGTGCGGATCACATTTGCGGGAAAGGCCACTGTAGCCAGACCTACCTTTGCTTTGTCCTGTTGAGATTATCTCACGAATCTTCAGGCGAGTTAGCAATGGCTTCGATAGGTGCTTCGTCCGAAGTACAAAAGTTAAAGGGAGTCACACTTGCTATCTTCAGAGATGAGCACCAATTGATTCAGCCTGCGGCTAAATCAGACGTGAACTTGGCTGCGAATATAGGTCGCGCGGGGAATGACGTGCACAATGCCAGAGGATCGTTGTTACAAGGGCACTCTGTTAACCAATTAGCGAAAGATCATATTTTACAATCATTGACAAGTCTGACTACTTCCAGTTACCACCAGAATGACTGTTACTTTTAAGATGTTATATTACGCTAATGAAGAATTTTTCGCTACACCGAATACGTTAAATGCGGGAAATACTGCGCAGAAAGATGCTCCTCCTTTGGTTAATTTCCTCCTGATTATGTCTGTCGAAATGTGGCTCTCCCAAACCAAGCCGGCCAGCTCCGAACACCAGGCTAGCTGCCAAATAAATGATCAACAATCAAGTGATATGAATGGCCCAAGGTACTGGTGGCTAGTGTGTTACCAACTCACAATCAACAAGCTGATGATCACGGGGTGATGTTACTATGACGGACTGACCGTACCAAGGACGAGTCATGCAAGCTGCGGAACAAAGAGGTTTAAACATGGGAGATGCGGCAGCTGCCAGGAGCTCAAGCGAACCAAAGTGCTTGGTGATGGCAAATGCATAATCGGGATGTCAGTTTAGAGAGGAATCAAGATGATTCAATGGAATAACATGCAGTCGCTCTGCATGCCCTGTTTTCAATCCCAGGCTCACAGGCCTCTGCTGATGCTCATTCTGAACATGGTACGTACTAGACACGAGTGCTTACAAATTTAGGGTTGCATACATGCCCATTTTCCCATCTCGTGAATAGCTTTGCTACCTAGTCAAAGGCCTTGGCTCTAAATTTCAGTCGAGGATGAGCTCCAAGTGGTGTCAGCATACATTAAATACAGGAGCATAGTCGTAATCAATGTGGTTTTCAATGACACCACCGCCTTTATCGTGATTTCAGACCGCCACTTGTTCGCCATCCAGCTGAACCATCCTATACTTCAACAAACTAATGCAATGCAAGCTGTGACTGCACACTGCACGTGTCAAGAATTGAGAAGCAGATCATGTGCAACTCTGCTTGGGAAGGATTTCGGAGAAACGCATGCGGCTCAGACGCAGGATCCGAGGAGGGAATCATCAACAAAAGTGGAGGCCCGACATCGGATTGGATGATTAAGCTGAGAACGGGAAGTCATCCTGACTATCCGAGATTTGAGCAGCACGTATCTGCTTTTCTGTATCCTCAGACACAAATGAAGTGGCGGCGTCTATTGTGTGTGTTGGGATATGGTGTTTGCTCCACATGAACCCTTGTAGCGAGTAGGGTGTGATTTATGCAGCTGCAGTTTCCCCATGGGCCATCTGGAGTGCATGATTTGCACCATTCCGTAGCTGTACTACCCACGTAAGGAAAGTGATCGGCATCATTGGGTACGATTTGCCACATCCTAACCTTAACTTGCGCCGGGAACGCGGGGCCGTAGAAGCTGGTAAAAAGCTTAAGTTCCGTCGATCAGTTAGAGGAGCTGTCTAACCTACTACGGTAATTTAGGCATAGCAGGGTTGTCCAAAAGGCTTCTCGGCTGATTCAATTGACACCACAGGTCATGTGCGAAACCAATTCTCTGTAAGTGTCTAGGATAGTAAGTGAGGCGACCGAATAACTTATTTCCTCTTAGATTCTGGCGGAAGCAACAGAGGAGGTAGAAAAGTGGAAGAAGGAATAGACCACGTGCGCATGATGCTGTCATATCAACCTAATCCGAGCAGCATGAGTGGTCAGTGATAAGGAGCTTTGACCACTAGCAACAAATCCGAAATCTCGAAGCTTTTCCGCGCTCTGTTGCTCCTGCATGAACTATCCAGACCTAGGCAATGGCTCCAACTTTCCTCGTAAAACGCAGCCTACGACGTTGCAATAACATCCTGGAATGAATATCTTTGATTGCCGTCGCCTTAGTATTGCTTAACTTGCTGCACCTCTCTCCCTCCTTCCTTTCTCAGCCCCGTTTGCAGACTTTTGAAACCACGCTAAGATCTATTGCTTCTTGGCGCCAATAGTACTCCTGCAAACCCCGCCCCAGAGTACCAATTTTTTTCCTACCGCATATCCATCACTCGCCGCCACCACGCAGAACCTTGTGAAACGAAGTCTCTGTGCATTTGCCAGTGATCGCTGTCTACTGTGCTACCCCAACCGGCATCTGAAGATTTTCTCTTTCTTCGCTCTCTGTCTGTACAGAACCCCTAGAACCAGAAGCCTTGCTTCAAACCTTAATCAACAACATACCCAGGCGAGCCTATTCAGTCGGAGAGGCAGGTGCCAAAAGAATGGGCCTGGATGTTGCAGAAATATATGGAGAAGAAATTGTGAACATTGGAAGCCAGCAAGAATACACCCCTTACCAGCCCGAAAAGGGCTATGGCTGGGCGGGCGCGTTGCCCGACAAGCAAGGCCTCTACGACCCTTCCCTAGAGAAGGATGCCTGTGGTGTAGGCTTTGCTGCGTGAGTTTACCAGGTCATTTAAGTATGATTATTACTGACTACCATTTCAGCCATATCAAGGGCAAAGCAAGCCACAAGATTATCAGCGATGGTAAGTCTGATACCACGAATTTTGAGGAAAACAGCAACTGAAACATCAAATAGCACGAAATCTACTCTGCAACATGACCCATCGGGGTGCGGTTGGATCCGATGCTCGTGATGGGGACGGAGCAGGTGTCATGACTTCCATACCTCACAAGTTCTTCATAAAAAACTTCGCGCGGGAGACTGGCTTCGAACTACCGCCCTTAGGTCAATATGCTGCTGGTAACCTTTTCTTCAAGCCGGATACAGAGATGCTCAAATATGCAACGATAAGCTTCGAGGAAGTCGCTACTTCATTGGGATTGCGTACACTTGGCTGGCGAGAAGTGCCAAAGGATTCTAGTCTGCTCGGTCCTGCAGCTCTATCTCGCGAGCCTATCATTCTTCAACCTTTTGTTGTTCTTGCTTCCGCTTATGGCGAAGGGGGCAAGCCAGACATCACAGATCCAGAGCAGTTTGATGAAATAGAGTTCGAGCGCAAACTATACGTACTAAGGAAGATGGTTTCACACGACGCGCGATACAAGCCATGGTTCTACCTTTGCTCCTTGAGCAACAAGAATATTGTTTACAAGGGTCAATTGGCTCCAGTCCAGGTATATCAATATTACCATGACCTGGTTTCTGTAGACTACGAAGGTCATTTCGCGCTCGTCCATTCGCGCTTCTCGACCAACACGTTTCCCTCCTGGGATCGCGCGCAGCCACTGCGATGGCTTGCCCACAACGGTGAGATCAATACTCTGCGTGGTAACAAGAACTGGATGAGAGCAAGAGAAGGAGTACTGAGATCGGAATTCTTTGGTGACGAACTCGAAAAGCTTTTTCCGATTGTTGAAGACGGTGGCTCTGACTCGGCGGCATTTGACAATGTCCTGGAATTGTTAGTCATGAATCGAGTCCTCTCTCTGCCAGAAGCGGTTATGATGATGGTGCCAGAGGCATGGCAAGGTAATTCAGCTATGAGTGCCGAGAAAGCTGCCTTCTACGAATACGCGGCTTGTCTTATGGAGCCATGGGACGGCCCTGCCCTATTCACATTCTCTGATGGACGATACTGTGGTGCCAATCTGGACAGGAATGGGTTGCGGCCTTGCAGATATTATGTAACTGATGATGACCGAATCATTTGCGCGTCCGAAGTTGGCACAATCTCCATTGACCCTGAGAGAATTATTCAAAAAGGCCGACTTCAGCCGGGAAAGATGTTGTTGGTTGACACTGTGGCTGGGCGCATCATTGATGATTCTGAACTGAAGCACACCGTCTCCAGTCGGCAAGGTTTCCAACAATGGCTCGATGCTAATCTGCTGAAGTTGCCAAACATTTATGATCAGTTGTCCCAGCAGCTTGATCTTTCTTACAGACTAGATGATAAGAACATCCAAGCTGATCCGATGTTGAGGGCTTTTGGATACTCTTTTGAGCAGGTAACTCTGCTTCTTGGTCCAATGGCTGCAGACTCAAAGGAAGCTTTGGGTTCCATGGGAAACGACGCTCCGCTTGCCTGCCTTGCTCAGCAGCCCCGCCTACTCTATGAATACTTCCGACAAATGTTCGCCCAGGTCACGAATCCGCCAATCGACCCAATCCGAGAAGCAATCGTCATGTCTCTGGAGTGTTACGTTGGGCCACAAGGCAACCTACTTGAGATGGACCAGTCTCAGTGCCATCGACTACTGCTTCCGTCACCTATTCTTGAGATTGAGCAGTTCAATGCTCTCAAGAACATCTCATCCCTTTACAAGGACTGGACCGTCAGAACCATCGACATCACCTTTGAGAAGATGAAAGGCATCCAAGGCTACATGGATGCTCTTGATGATATCTGTGCTGCTGCTACGGAGAGTATCCACAATGATGACAAAGTTATCGTTCTGTCGGATCGCGCGACGTCTGCAGATCGAGTACCTGTATCTGCTCTTTTGGCGACAGGTCTAGTTCATCATCACCTTGTCCGCAACAAGTGGAGGTCGAGAGTTGCGCTAATCGTTGAGACTGCCGAAGCCAGAGAAGTGCACCATATGTGCGTGTTGGTTGGTTACGGCGCCGATGGCATCAATCCTTATCTGGCTATGGAGTGCATCCTGAAATTGAAGCGCGAGAAGTCGATCAAGAAGGATCTCTCGGACGAAAAGATTATTGCGAATTACAAAGCATCTTGTGACGGAGGTATCTTGAAGGTGATGAGCAAGATGGGTATCTCTACACTACAATCATATAAGGGCGCTCAGATCTTCGAGGCTCTTGGTATCGATGATTCGGTCGTGGACCGTTGCTTTGCTGGAACAGCGACGCGTATTCGTGGTATGACTTTTGATCTTATCGCACAGGACGCCTTTGCATTTCATGAGAAGGGCTTCCCATCACGCAGCATTAATGAAATCCCAGGTCTGGTCGAATCGGGTGAGTACCATTGGCGGGACGGTGGAGAGCCTCATATCAACGATCCAGTTAGCATCGCCAACATTCAAGATGCGGTCCGCACCAAGAACGATAAGTCTTACGAGGCGTACTCTTTGTCCGAATATGAGCAGATCAAGAATTGTACTCTGCGAGGCCTCCTCGATTTCGATTTTGAGCAGCGTACACCTGTGCCTATCGACCAAGTCGAGCCGTGGACCGAGATTGTTCGAAGATTCGTGACAGGAGCGATGTCTTATGGATCTATCTCCATGGAGTCCCATTCTACCCTCGCAGTGGCAATGAACCGACTGGGTGGAAAGTCGAACACTGGTGAGGGTGGCGAAGACCCAGAACGCAGTTTGAGGATGGAAAACGGTGACAGCATGCGGTCAGCTATCAAGCAGATCGCTTCGGGACGATTCGGCGTTACCTCCAATTACCTGGCTGATGCAGATGAGCTTCAGATCAAGATGGCTCAGGGCGCCAAACCAGGCGAAGGCGGTGAGCTACCAGGTCACAAAGTATCTGGGCCAATTGCTCGAACCCGTCATTCCACACCAGGCGTTGGTCTCATCTCTCCGCCTCCACATCATGATATCTACTCCATCGAAGATCTAAAGCAACTGATTTACGACTTGAAATGTTCCAACCCACGTTCACGTGTTTCCGTCAAGCTTGTCTCGGAAGTCGGTGTCGGCATTGTTGCCTCTGGCGTTGCTAAAGCCAAGGCAGACCATATTTTGATCTCTGGCCATGACGGCGGTACTGGTGCATCTAGGTGGACAGGTATCAAATACGCTGGCTTGCCATGGGAGCTTGGTCTCGCAGAGACTCACCAGACCTTGGTTTTGAACGACCTTCGTGGCAGAATTATTGTGCAGACTGACGGCCAACTGCGCACTGGCAGGGATGTGGCTATTGCTTGCTTGCTCGGCGCTGAAGAGTGGGGTTTTGCTACAACACCGCTGATTGCCATGGGCTGCATCATGATGAGGAAATGCCACCTGAACACCTGTCCTGTCGGTATCGCTACTCAGGATCCGGAGCTTCGGAAGAGATTCCAAGGCACCCCTGAACATGTCATCAATTTCTTCTACTACATCGCCAACGAGCTGCGTGCCATCATGGCCAAGCTTGGTATCCGCACAGTCAACGAGATGGTTGGACGAGCCGAATTGTTGAAGACGCGCGATGACCTCCGCTCCGCAAAGACAGAGAATCTTGACCTGTCGCTCATTCTCACACCTGCACACTCTATCCGACCCGGCGTAGCTACGTACAATGTAAGGAAGCAGGATCACAAGCTACATGTCCGACTCGACAACAAGCTCATCGCAGAGTCTGAACTGGCCCTCGAGAAAGGACTGCCTTGCCGTATCGAGTGTGATATCGTCAACACCGATCGTACCCTGGGGGCCACCTTGTCATATCAAATCAGCAGGCGGTACGGTGAAGCCGGACTGCCACAGGACACCATCCATGCCAATATTAAGGGTTCTGCTGGCCAGTCATTTGGCGGTATGTTGGCTCCTGGTGTGACGCTTGAGCTTGAAGGTGATACCAATGACTATGTTGGCAAGATGCTTTCGGGTGGTCGTCTAATCATCTACCCTCCTCGCTCTGCAGTTTTCAAGGCAGAGGAGAACGTGCTGATTGGCAATGTTTGTTTGTATGGTGCCACAAGCGGTACGTGCTATTTCCGAGGTGTTGCAGCTGAGCGCTTCGCTGTACGCAATTCTGGCGCCACCGCCGTGGTAGAAGGTGTTGGTGACCACGGATGCGAATACATGACTGGTGGACGTGTCCTCATCCTTGGTGGGGTCGGGCGCAACTTCGCTGCGGGTATGTCTGGTGGCATCGCCTACGTTCTCGACATGAACCAAGACTTCCACTCCAAGATCAACATGGAGATGGTGGAAGTATCGGGTCTTGAGGATCCTCAGGAAATTGCCTTTGTGCGAGGCTTGATCGAGGATCATCACCACTACACCGGTTCTGAGCTTGCAGCTCGAATCCTGCTAGACTTCACCAGAGCACTGCCACGATTTGTCAAAGTTTTGCCTGTTGATTACAAGCGGGTAATGGAAGCAGAAGCCAAGAAGGCCGAAGAGGCAAAAAAGGCTCAGTATTCGTTACCAATCCTGCCAGGCACTGCTGTACGCACAATGCATGAGGAGCACCGCAAGAAGGACTTTGCAGAAGAGGAAAAGCAAAAGAAGAAAGACATGTTGGACCTCGAAGATAGCGTTGGCGATGAGAAGAAAGAGAAGAAGCGTAACGCACTGATTCTGGACAAGACCCGTGGATTCATGAAATACACTCGCCGAGCTGAAAAGTATCGCAATCCGCAGACACGAATCAAAGATTGGGCAGAGCTCTCGAGCCGGCTGAACGAGGATGAATTGAAGTTCCAAGCGGCACGCTGCATGGACTGTGGTGTTCCCTTTTGTCAGTCGGATACTGGCTGCCCTGTTTCCAACATCATTCCCAAGTGGAACGAGCTTGTGTTCCAGAATCAATGGCAGGATGCGCTGAACAGGCTTCTGATGACGAACAACTTCCCGGAGTTCACCGGCCGAGTCTGTCCTGCACCTTGCGAGGGTGCTTGCGTCCTTGGGATCACCGAGGATCCGGTGGGTATCAAGTCCATCGAATGCGCAATCATTGATAGAGGTTTTGAGATGGGCTGGATGGTGCCAACACCTCCAAAAAGTAGAACGGGAAAGAAGGTTGCTATTGTCGGTTCTGGACCAGCTGGTCTTGCCGCAGCAGATCAGCTCAACCGTGCTGGCCACCATGTCACTGTGTATGAACGGGCGGATCGTATTGGCGGCTTGCTCATGTATGGTATTCCAAACATGAAGCTTGACAAACGTATTGTGCAGCGCCGGGTGGATTTCATGGCCGCTGAAGGTGTGAAGTTCGTTACCGGCTGCTTGGTCGGTCCGGACAGCGAGGTTTCCCTTCAGTCGCTCCGGGATAGCAACGATGCTGTCGTCATCGCAACTGGTGCCACTGTTGCTCGTGATCTCAAGATTCCAAATCGGGAGTTGGACGGCATTCACTTTGCCATGCAATTTTTGCACAAAAACACCAAGTCACTGCTGGATTCTGAACTGGCTGATGGAAGCTACATCTCCGCCAAAGACAAACACGTCGTTGTTATTGGAGGTGGCGATACCGGCAACGACTGCATTGGCACCTCGGTCCGCCATGGAGCCAAGTCAGTTACCAATTTCGAGCTGTTGCCTCAGCCTCCTCCGGAGCGTGCTCGTGATAATCCATGGCCTCAGTGGCCTCGCATCTACCGTGTTGACTATGGTCACACTGAGGTCAAAACACATATGGGCAAGGACCCTCGTGAGTATTGTGTCATGTCTGAAGACTTTGTCGGCGATGATGAAGGTCATGTACGAGGGATCAATGTTCATCGAGTGGAGTGGACCAAGTCAGCGACTGGTGGCTGGGACATGAAACCAGTTGAGGGTAGTGAACAGTTCTTCCCTGCTGACCTCGTGCTGTTATCGATGGGTTTCCTGGGTCCGGAGGACAGATTGCTGGGAGGCGATATCGAGAAGGACAAGCGGAGCAACATCAAGACACCGCCTGGACAATTTGACACCAATGTCCCGGGTGTTTTCGCTGCTGGTGACTGTCGACGTGGTCAATCGTTGATTGTTTGGTAAGTTTGTGCGTTTGCATTTGTTCTTTGATAGTACTAATTGCTCCCAGGGGTATCAATGAAGGCCGACAAGCAGCTCGACAAGTCGATACTTACCTCATGGGCGTTGGCTCTCAGCTTCCGGTCACTGGCGGTATCATTCGCCGTGCTCAAATTGACTCTGTCCCTCGACCCCAAGATGTCTCCCGGCCTGAGGTCTCTGCAGCAGCATGAAACAACACCCAGCTCATCGTCATCCTCTGGCGTCAAGGCCACCTGATCAGAGGAATTCCATCGCATATACAGAGAAGGGTTTACCGTCAGTCAACTTACATGAGTTAAAGTTAGGTGGTCATCGTTTGAATAAGGATGCGGGAAGATACATTGCATGAGATTTCTCTCTTTCTCTCTTTCTCTCTTTCTTTCAAGCGCGGCTACCAGTCTCAGCTGATACCCCCTCGCTTTTTGTTGCTGTTACTGGTGATTTTTTTAGGGTGGTGCGTATTGTTACAGCTTTGTTAGCGCCGTCGCATCGCAGTTTGCTTCATGTATATTATGAATGGAGCTTGGTCTAGATGGATCAACACTATGTTCAAGGCGTTCTCTTGGTTTCTCCAAGAGAAACGTGTGAGTTGACCATAAGGTCCTCAAAGCACTACTGCAGCATGTCCAATGGTGTGCCTTACCGTTTGTTTGCTTCCTACCACTCGATGCCCCTTGCTTGACTACAATGACCCCGGTTCCCAATCAACCTCTTTCCTTTCCAATGCTCCCACACCACAGACATTGTCCCAGCAAAGCGCAATCTTCTCTGCCGGAAGCCTCAGAGATAGGCTGTCGTGCCTTCTGTTAGGCTGATGAGTAACAGCGCCTTCATATTCGATGGCTCGATGGTATGCACTGCCTAAAAGAGGGACAATCAGAGAGCCGTACGAGTATTCCATCCAGTTGTGTGAAATGAATACTACATTAAATGTTAAATGCTCATCACGCAATCCTTCTATGGGATGACGTCAGTTTTCTGTGCCAAGCACAAAGTGTCTTTGCAATTCTTTTGTTGTCCACCACATGGCACCACTCAAGGTCCTCACATGCACTCTCTCTGCACTCGCTTTTTATTTCAATGGAAGCGAAAGAAGCTCCTTCAAGGTCCTCAAACCATGTGTTCGGCCTGTCTGCCGATCGGAATGTATCCATTGTCTCATTGTGGTTCGCGTCTACTGCTTTCCGCCAGCTTCAATCATGCACATGTCCTTCACTGTTCCTTATCTCTTTTGTGCCCAACATTCACTGGTGTACAAGCTGTTCTAGACTTATTTCCTACTTTCAACCTCGCCCAGCTTTCTCTACACATCCAGCCGCGGTCCGGATGACCCTTCATATTAGAATTGAGCTTAGCTACAACCCCCCCCCCCTTCAATCCATCGCATTCACCCGACCGCAGCCGCGTAGCTCCACATCTTCTGGACGTCTATGTCAAATACAAACAATTCACACGAGCTGTCATTAGCTGGCTCATTACCCATAGCGCGCAAAATCAGAGATGCCTTCAAACGGTCTCCATCAGGGATTTATTGGACCTCGCGGAGGCTGTACAAAGGAAGAGAGTAGTGATGCCTGACATAATTGATTTTCAGTTCCGTGAAGCCATAGCTGCTCGTACGCAGCTGAGCAAGTTCTTTCGCTCTGAAAGTCCTCCAGGGCTGGAAGATCGGGAGACCATCAATCACGAGTATTTCACAAAGAGGTAAGAGAGACATGCTGCTCGTTCATTCTTGCTAACAACTGCTTTACCTGAACGCAGCTTGACCAAGATATACGTGGGACTTTGTGAATGCTGTGCCAGACCCAGGAAAGATTGTGAGCGACCAAATCTAGGCCGTTCACACAAAGACAATCAGCCTGCATTACCGAATCGATTTGCGCTACTTGGTCTCCACGACTCTGATGACGGTTTTGATCCTACCTTCACGCAAGCAGGTCGTCAGTGCAATGAATGTGCGAGGGATATCCAAGCAGCCGTGACGGAATCATCTACTACCCCTCGACTCGTTGACGATCACCTGGGTGATGCTTTCGATCTTTGCGAGAAAATCCAGGTACATTTGCAGGTGTATCGTTTTATATTTACCCTGGCTGATGGTAGATGAAATAGAAAATATGTGACCTACAACGGGTAGCTCTGGCTGTTTGGGAGCAAGCCGCACAAGGTACCACGCCGGTGACCTTGGCGGCATTCATCACACATGCTGCCTTCGCGGCCTTTGAGGACATTGAGCAAAGATTGAAGATCTTATGCAACATTTCGAGTCCAGATGTTCTGCGGAGCAAATTCGTACAGATAAATCATGATTTGGAGACTTCGCAGGATGTCGGGAACGAGATGGATTCGTCCAAGACGCGACAGGTTGAAGCCCTCAAAGAAGCCTGGGATCTGCTTTCCGAATGCAAGCAGGACCATCAGGACCGAGATTCTGACGAGAAATTTTGTACCGTACCAAGGCCCTCGCAAATCGTTCTCCGCAGAGGTTCAGATTCAGCGCCAATGGACCATGAGTGCCTTTCCATGCTCCTGCATAACATTGAACGGCATGTTAAGACCAGATGCCGGCCGACCTGCATAGTTCGCCTGGGCACACCAGTCTATGCAGATGTAGGCTACTTTCTTACGCACAAGGAAGATAGCTCGAACAGTCTTCGTTGCTCTTTCGGGCTTCATCTGCTTCTCGAAACCTACAAAAGCTACCTCTTAGCATCGCCACGTGGCTGTACACCCTCCTGTTGCCGGCTGCAGGCTCTCAGGTTTGCACAAGAAGCAGTCCCATACATGGGTGCCGTGCTGGAGGACTCGAGCATGCCTTGCAGATGTTGTCATACTTTAGCTTTTCATTTGCAGAACTTACACCTCGATTTCAAAGCATTCCTTGGAGAAAAGGTATTCGATCTATACTTTCAGTCACCTTGGGTGTCCGGATCCCACATCCTCGAGATGCTCGAACTGCTTTTCTTCTACGGCCTACGCCTGTTCAGCTATAGACATTATGTCGGCTCTGTCGTGCACGTCTACAATGTCCTTCGAGAATGCACCGGTTTGGTATCCATTCCTTTGCTAGAGAAGCTCTGCGATACGTTCAGCGATATCCTGTTCCCAGGTGGACGTCCGAGACGCAGCTTCAAGGCTTGCTGCTTCCGATACATGGGCGGCAGACTCCGTTTCGATCCGCATGCTTCGCACCACAGGTCTGGCTCTCATAAAGTCTGCATTCCACCTCGCGCTGCCAAGGCAACGGCGGGATTCCCGTTGCAGAAAGAGGCCAACGACGCAAGATTTGAGTACCGAAAGATCTCGTTACTTCATTATATCAAGGAGAGGGGATACCATCTCGACCACAGCCTCTGGGACCGAGTCTACGCTATCACAAATACAAAGAAAGATGCACCATCCTCCGGGAAGGGCACGAAACGCCATCACCATCAATGCTCACATTCAGAAGAGCATGCCCATCCCAAACACGACTCCTCCCAACCGCACCGCCTCGACAGTCTTCACGACGCCCTCCTCCCCGAGTTTACCGGCCCCTTCCCCATCGCCAAAGTCAATTTCTTCGCCGTCTACCTCTCGTGCATCCGCATCGTGTCCCTCATCAGCGACCGAACCCATCAGGCAGGCGAACCAAAAGCCCCGACGGGCCAGAACTGTCTCTGCTTCCTCGATGCCATGCTCGACGCTGCGGATCGGTATAAGGAGAATGAGCACAAAATGCAGCTGTTTGGATGTAGGGAGTTGGTCAAGATTTGTGGGGAGAGTATGCTTGAGGTGCTCGGAGGGAAGGATGTTGAGGAGTTCTTGTGGAAGGGTCTTTGAGTCGGGATGGGGATGGGGATGGGGATGGGATGGGGTGGAGTGGAGTGAGAGGTGCAGCGAATGGCGGCAATGATGGCGAGACGACCATCATCACAAGAACTACCGTGGTACGTAGGCAGGAGTTGGGAGTTCGGAAATGTATGATCTTAAGTTCGGGAGATGGGCGGTTATGTAGCAGCTTCACGAGCCAGCTTGCGAAAATGCTCGACACACAGTCCCGAAGGGAACATAGATATCAGTACAACGTTCAGCTACTTCCTGACTCACAATCGCCATTCCCTCCCACCAAGTCTGCTAGCTAGGATTCAGAGACAAGACCCGTTCATCATTCATCGAACAACAACTGTTCCAATATCCCTGTTCTCCGGCGCGGGAAGAAAAGGCCATGACAACTACTTCATCTCTCTCTAGTCTCTCGATCGAGTGAGAGGGTGAGAGGGCAAAGCATACAGATATAGATACAGATACACCATTGGTGGGTAAGGGGCTCTACTTCAAACAGAACTGAGTTTGAAGGAAGTTATCCTGGTCATTCCCTCACCGCTGCCGATGGTTTAGTCCGGATGAAGGGGGCAACAGGATTGCGAGGAGAGGTGTTGTGGCCACCTCGATAGAAATCATCAGGTGTGCTTTGGGCCAAGAGGTGAAAAATCCTGAAATGGTTGTCAGAGTGTTTGAGTGGGCCGTCATGTTTGATGATGGTGTGCTATTTATTTGATGCAGGGACTAAGTTTCTATGGCAGTCACGGCTGGCAGCGCTGTGCGAGGAGGTTTTTTCCGGAGCAAGTCGGGGCATCGAGTGAAGCGTCTGTAGAGCGATTGCAAGGCAGGGCTGACTCTAGGACAGCGGCAGGTATTGCGGCGGCACGATCTTCGCTTTGTCCATTCCTTGATGGCCGCCTCGATATCCGGTCGGGAACCAGTCGTCTTCGATCTTGCCCGCCGCGGCACCGGCGGCGTTGGGGAACAAAGCAAGCACGTGCTTGCACTTCCTGAAGTGGCGCGCCAGGTTCGAGCCACGGGGGAACAATCTGATCTTTCCGTTGCGATTGCAGAATTCGCATTGGAAGCGTTCGTCTTTATGCGTATCGTCTTTGTGTCTTTTCAGGTTCCGCGCACTGGTGCATTGATGGGAACAGATGTCGCAGGAGAACATCTTCCTCTTCTGGTGGATGTTGGCGATGTGCTCGTCGCGGACGTTGGCGGCTGCGAAACCTTCGGAGCAGGTCGCACATTTATACGGCCGGTATCCGCTGTGGCCCCAGGTGTGTCGTTCGACGCTGTTGGCGTACTTGTGTGGCGTGGAACCAAGGGCGCCCACACGACATCCACGCCACAGGCAAAAGACCTCGCGGTTGACGTTATGAGCGGTTTTGAGATGTTCATGTAAGTCACTGCCGAGTTCAAAGACCTTACCACAAGATTGACCACCTGGGTCGGTCCATTGACAGGGTGCGGAAGGACGGAAAGGTCTATTAGAAGCTTGGTTTGGAATCAGGGTGGAATTCTGCGGCAGAGCACTATTTTTGGGTGCTGTCACCATGGTCTTAGCCTGAAATGAGTGTACAGAATTGCGGACAGAAATATTGTCATGTTTGGAAGAGATGTTGGAAACGCCAGCTTCGATCTGCTCGTTGTTCAATGACGCACTGGATGAAGAGACAAGAGCGGATGCTGCGCCATCTGCGGCACCTCCAGTGTTCACTGCGGATGATGGTGTCCACCCATCAGTGAATGCCGGTGCAGGGGCAGGGACTGACATGTTGTCAAGGAAGGTGGACTGAGCGGGGTCAAGAGCTCGGTATTGCCTTTGAACTTGCATTGCGACGCGAGGGTGTTCTGGTTCGCCATATGAACTAATGGAATTCTCGAAAGCACCCACACTAGCAGGAGTTGAGGCAGTAGGATTACCACAACACAGGCCTAAATCATCAAAGGTGGTGGGTAGGGTATTCACAGGGAGTTGAGGTATAGAGCCATCGAGGTCAAACATCTGCGTTGCCTGATCGCCAAAGAGCTCGAAATAAGAGTTATCGAAGGGATAGTCATCATGAAGACTGCTCTCCGGTCTATCGCCACACAGCGAGATCCTACAGTCGGAGACGCAATCGGATACGCAGTGTGGAACACACTCCTCACAGCTCTCTTCATGGTTGGAGCACTCGTCGCAGACACTTTCAGGGCACTCCTTGCAGGTAACCTCGGAGCAGTCCGGGTCTATACACACGGGAGGCGGCAGAATCTTTCTCTTTTTGGATGGAGACGGGTAGGTTCTGGACGCTGTGTCTTCATTGGTACACAAAGTACAAGCCGACGCTGATTTGGGAGTGGAAGGATCATTGGGTCCTGATTCCCAACGAGAGGCCTCAATGAATTCGCAAAAGCCACAGCTGGCCTGCGAGGAACAGCTGCTGGACTTCCTCAGCCTTTGCCCGTTCGTACAGTTGGTTTTCTCATTTGCATCTCTGACGTTGTGACGTAGAAGGTTAGAGAACGTCATCTCGTCTCCAGAGATTTGGCCGTGTGTAGTGCTGGGACACTTGAAGTGACGAAGCTTTGAGGGACGGTAGTCTTGGCTGTAGTGTGTTGAGGCATTCGCAAAACATCGGCGAGGTTTGAAGGAAGATGGATGCCACGAGAGCTGCACGTTATCCTGACAAGCGAAAGGTCTGGCCGAGTTGCATGAAGCTTGTCCCGTTGCGGCCAGCCGGACTTTTCTGAATTTAACGCAACGAGTGATAGGTCTCCGGGCGAAAAGAGTTGTGTAACCTGTGACCCGTTGGACTGCCGTAGAGGCCCCTAAGTGTTGGTAACGAGATGGCCAAGCAGAGCACTCTACAGATATATGGCGAGTGGTGCCGGTCCTGCTGCGGTTTCCGATAGTCTCTGAAGTCTGTGTGGAAGATTCGGCTTCAAGGCCTCAATGAAGAGATGTTTAGATATCAATGTTGGGGCTATTCTGCTCGACAGGCGCACTCCTGGCATTCATGCTCCGACTGGAGGATCGAATTCTGGTTGTTGAAGGCTTGGGATGGAAAGAGGCAAAGAAGCCTTGTCGTTTCGAGAAAAGAGGGTTGCATGCAGTAATCGGTGCTGCTGCCGGCGAGGCTCATGTTGACAAGCTACGCGACAATAAGAAATGAGGACCTTGAAGCACACCAATCACAGGCTGCAGACATCACACCGAGGGACAGTCTAGAGCGGCTTGGCAATGACGCTGGCCTGGCACCAACACAGCGGTGTTGCTCCCTAATAGAGAGCAGATCAGAGGCTGTTCGGAGTGCAAGAGCAAAAGGAGAAGGAAAAAGAATTGGATTGACTTGGATTGACTTGGACTGACAATGCGAACACGTCTACCAGAAGTACCACGTGGAGAAGGAGCTCTGAAGATGACTCATTATTGGTCCTTAGCAAATAGCAGATGGTCTGTCATTACAAGGATTGTTCATTACAAGGATTGTCCAAGGGCGATCAGATGACCAAATCTGACTTTCATGTGGCCATAATACTTACGGAGTACTGTGATATCAAAAAAAGACGTACAAAATGACACCATTCCATTGGATTTTCGATGTCTTAGTTGCACATTTCTATACTACAAACTAGATGATTTTATGATTAGGCTTGAACCAAGCACCAGTTGATGGTAGTTTAGACATAATTAACTCTCAGGGGGTCTCTTCCAAGCAGCAGTGAGAGCCACATGATGCCTAGCTGAGATCTGCTGTAGTGCAGCGCAGTGCAGTGCTTACCTGGAGCTGAGCTTGGAAAATAAGGCTATGTTAGTCCTTAGCAGATTAACAGATCGTTACTCCGTAGTCATTCAAGGATGGTCAAATGACTTTCGGATAACCATCGGATAACCATAATTTGATCGGCATATGGCAATGATTTCGAAAAAAACACGTCTGAAATGACGAAATTCAATCAGATTTAGAATGTCTTAGCCCCATAATTTTACACAAGCTACATCATAGTACGGTCAGGCTTAAACTACGTAGTAACCACACATTGACGGTAGTTTAGGTATACAACGTAACTATCTAAGGGCCTTCTCCCGCTTGGAATAGGGCAGTGGCAGAGCACAGTGCCAAGCCCGTTGTCACGTGACTTCGCACGCCCTACTATATTAGCCTGCTCCTCCTCCTTAAATAGGTCAGAATGTGTTCGGAACAGTATATTCAGCATTTGGGTCTTGGCGTGACTCCGCAGTAGTAACTCGTATGTAGCATTCCTGAGTTTATCTAACAGTCTGATCATCCCACTCTTGCTGTAATCTTGAGCTTGTTGTTACTTCCCAAATAAGTACTAAGATAGATATCCTTGGTGTTGTTATTCTTGCTATAGCTATGTCGCTATCGACTGCTCATCCTGATTGCCCAGAGCACCTCAAACCTTAGCTCGAGAGGCGTGCGCGCTCCCTCCCCTCCTCCTTCTTGCTCCCCCTATCATCGGTAAGGTCTTCGTCAATCCAGACGTGTGTAAAGAGCGTCTCTAAGGCTGGGCCTTATCACAGGGTCTTGTTATCATCCAGAAAAGCGCTAAAATAGGGTGTAGGGGAGGGCAGAGGCAGAGGCCGAGGCAGGGGCAGAGAGGCCAGAGGATAGAGCGATTTCTGTAACACCATATTTCTATATCTATTTCCTAATAGGGTAGTCACAACAACGTCGACAAAATGTATCAATTTCTGTGTAGAATCTTCATATTACTTATAGTCAAGGTGGGTGGATTTGCTAGCAATTTGTATGACAAATTACCCGCCAAGACCCAAACGCCGAATATACCGTTCCGAACGCATTCTGTAGATAGATTCTGCACACACAGTACTAGGGTAAGGAGAATAATTGTTCGTAGCAGGGCGCTAGTAGCAGCTAACTAGTTCAGATACAGCGCCGCATCAACGTCTAGAAGCTTCTTTAACGATTATCCATTCGATTGGTCCCACCAATACCATCTAATTGCTCAAAGTTTAAGTGTTATGTTTGGAACCTGTTTTGCTGCAAATATACGGAGTACTAGCGCTGTGCTACGAATACTTCAGCCAGGTACCGTAAGTAGATAAAATTCAGATCATCCACCTCATGACTCCTGTATTGGTAAACTTGGCCTAGTAACAACGCAGTGTGACAACGCCTTAGGGCCGAGTAATGGATGCATTTGATTGGTTGCAAGTCCCACTAGAATCTTCTATCTCATCACCTACCCAACTAGGTAAAGCTCTTCAGGTCACTAGTAGTATCATGCTTCAAATTGATTAAACTTTTCGGCACTGTTACGTAGCACACACAGGCCGAATAGTCTGCCGGGGCTATTGTAGCCAGCATTATCGAATAAAGCTCCTTCCGACTCCAAACATGACACCCTCCGTGAGCTCCTAATAGGACAAAGGTGGATAGTGAGGCAGTACTGCTCAAGTGACTGCAGATTGGTAAGCTCCCAGGTCGTGGGCATGGATACGACGTGCATAATACCGCATACAAGCGTAAAGGTAAGTGCTTTTGCTGTTTCCCGCTTTCATCTCTGCCCTGAAATCTCTGCCCTCTCAATTGTCTATCGTGGAAAGATGCGGTGGCCGACTTTGTTGCTGCCAACTCTCGTGGCAGCATCACTACCTATCCAACTTGAGATAAAGCGTGCACTTAATTCCGGACTTGCAAACATTCATGTGACTTACACCGCGCTTATCCCCTCAGAAACCATTTTCACTTATGGCTCATGCGAAGCGCAAACGCCGGGCGAGGCACACCACTTGATTGCGCGAACAACCGATCGCCGACATGATCGCCTGGTCTGGTTGATCCCAGCAGACGCTGCGTCAGGAGGATGTCTCTCGGCTTGGGACCAGCACCAGAACTTACTGGGTCGGAGCAAGAGCTTGTCTCTTGTACCATCGCCGAGGACGACTCGCAGCCGTTTGAAGAAGCGACAGGAGGAGATGGGTATCAGAATGGACAACTCCAGCGGCATTGATGCTGAAGCCCGCGGTCTCCAACCCACTCGCAACTCTCCACTTTTGAGCTATCGTTGGCGCGGGCATGGCTGGCTTGATGACTTGGTTGGCTCTCAATGAGTCTGGCATGACAAATGTTACTATCATTGAAGCTGCGCAGCGGCTGGGTGGTCGAGTTCACACAGCGTACTTTGGCGACCCAAGTGAGAGGCAATATCAAGGTATGTGGACTACCACTTTTGCAAGTTCTCATTTAATCAACCGGCCTTAGAGATGGGTCCCCTGCGATTTCCATTCTCTATCCAGTATAGCGCCACCAACGAGACGCTGCAAATCCAAGACCACAAACTCGTTTTCGACCTCGACGACGAAATCAATCGTCGCAACGGCAACAATCCAAACTTCACCGTCTCCTTCATCCCCTGGCTCCAACGCAGTCCCAATGGGCTGTACGCCGTTGGCGGGATCCGCCTGCCCAATGGCAAAATCCCCACCCAAGCCGACATCTTAGCGAACTCGTCTCTGGTGCCGGAGTTGGTGACTGACCCCGTAACCACAGCTGCGGAGGGCGCTATCAGCGCCATCTACCGCAACCAGACCTTCCTTAGGGAAGTGGCAACGAACATGTTTAGGGCACATAAGTCCTGGCTTGACACCGGCCTGAACGGCCTCGGCGGCGACGACTGGTCTGAGTTCGCGTACTTGCACAACTACTTGGGCTACGCGCTTAACACGACGCTTGTGGCTTTGAGTGGTGCAGGCGGAAATAGTTTCTGGGATTTTGTGTTTGGGTCGGTCTACTTCGCAGCGACGACATGGCAGACTATCGACGGCGGTCTATCGAGACTTCCGTTTGCGTTTCATCCATTGGTTGATGATATCACGCACATGGATCGAAAGGTGCAACGGGTGAGCTATAACCAGTCGACAAAGCGGGTGACACTGCAATGGAAAACAAAGCCGCTTGATCGCACTTTTCAGAATGCCAGCTACGACTATGCTGTTGTCACGGCGCCGATGGCATTGGTGAGAACTTGGCGGTTGCCTGCTTTTAGTCCCTTGCTTTCCACCGCCATCGACACGTACGGGTATGACCAAGTGTGCAAGGTTGCGTTGCAGTTCCAGACGAGATTCTGGGAGCAGTTGGAACGGCCAATCTACGGAAGCTGTAGCACCATCACGGACATACCAGGAATCGGCAGTATCTGCTATCCCTCGTACGATATCAACAGCACCGGACCGGGTGTGATGCTGGCCAGCTACACCGGCAGTGACGATGGGTTACGCTGGGCCAGTATCCCGGAGGAGGAGCACGTTCAGTACGTCGTCGATGCGATGGCGGAAATTCATGGCGACGTGGTGTATGAACAATACACCGGACGATACAATCGCCGTTGCTGGCTTCTGGATGAATACGAGACGGTCAGCTGGGCGCGTGCAGAGATTGGGATGAGGAAGGCGTTCATGCCGGCCTTCTTTCAGGTCGAACAAGGCATTATCATGTCGGGTGAGGGGACCAGTTATACGAGTGCCTGGATCTCCAGCGCCTTGGAGAGTGGGATCAGGGCATCGGTACAGTTGTTATTAGAGCTGGGATTGATTGATGAGGCAAAGGCTGTGACTGAAAAGTGGATGGCTAGATGGATATCTATATAGAATTGTGGTGATATCAGGTGATAAAGAAAAAGAATCTTGGTTAAATAGATTTGTATACATTAAGTTCAGGTCTTAGACCAATAACTAACATTTCTATGTTTCTAGTCCGCTCTTCCCACCACTAAAATCTATGTTTACTTGCATATTACGGTACTGGTATGGGTACCTGACTCTCTCCTACCATCAAAATGGTACATCCACGGGTGTCTATCTATACGGTTTGTACCAATGGAATGGTACTCCGTACTAACTAGTATTTACTACAACCGTTCTCGAGGAGTAGATTTAAATTTACTTGGCATCTATCATGCGAACTTCAACCAGAATGCACAAAAATGATATATCATATCGCTGAACAGAGCGATATGAAGTACTAGGAACAAGTATACCTTCATGTATAGATACAATTATGTTGGTTACTCCTTGTATCGCACGAAATCTGTGTAGTCCCCCAAATGACCAAGTGACTACCAGTTCTTTGGTGTGGATTGTGTTCGCCTGGCATCTACCACCATGAAACCTCATTCTGACCTGATATCTTGTGACCCTGCAGCTGTTGAAGAGCCTGACCTCAAATAGCACCATTTCTACACCGCCAGAGGTTTCTCAACTCAGAGGTCAGGTTGCAGCGCACACAGCGCTTTCTATGCCAGCGTTCGAGATCACTTCACAGACAACTGTCCTGAATCTATTCTGGAGGCATCCTTTCTTGTGACCAAATTCCAAGAACCTCTTGAGCACTCCTTCACGAGCCTCCTACAAGATGTTCCTCCCAGCCTCATCTAGTCTCCCACTCCTTCCTCCGCCCTTCACCTCAATCCTCTCAACCCACTACCCGTCGAGCCCAGCCAATACCCATGATCAATACTCGAACAATCAGCCTTCTCAACGCCGCTCGAACCTACATCAATCCAATCCTTCCTCCCTACGCAATCCAAACTCCCTTCACAGCCTCCTCGTCGATGAATCCGTCATCGCGTCCCGCAAAGCCGCAATATCAACATATGGCTATTCATGGCTGCGGCCCGCCGGCGTTGCTAAGACAATGCTCGGGCGCAGAGAGGAGGAGGCTGAGCGAGAAGAGCTAGAGAGACAGATGCGAGAACAGGAGGAGATGGAGGCTGAGATTGAGAGAGGCGAGCAGTTGGCGCGACAGGGAAGATTGAGAGGAGAGCAGCTGCTGGAGGGGGAGGGTGAGGGTGAGGGTGAGGGTGCAGGTGCAGAAGGCGTGGGGCAGAGAAATTTGGATGATGATATCCCAGACGCTGATGAGGGACTCCCAACCCAACAGGAGAATGGGGGCGAGGCACAGGAAGACGCTGGAGATGTAGATCTCGACGATGAGATCCCAGATGCCGATGCCGATGACGCTGATAACTCCTTGCTCGAAGACGACAGCAATGTCGAAGGCGAAACAGGCATCACAGACGAAGTCGAGCTTACTAACATACGAGAGACAGACACTTTACCACGACTCGCCCCAACCACCACAAGACCCGCCCCTGGCACCCAGAACCGCGGCGCATTACCCAGTCCAACCGTCACCCAACAGACAACTCCGCAGGCCAGGCAAGCAATTCACCAAGCCTACCTCCGCCGCCGAGAACTAGAGCAGCAACAAGCCGAGCAAGAAGCCCTAGCCCACGCCATGCTGGACGAGGACGAACAAGCCCTCGCCGAGCGAGATCTCGATGCCGAAATCCCCGACGAAGATCTCGACGAAAACGAAATCGGAATACAGGCCCCCGATCTCGATGACGATATCCCCGAAGCGGATGACGATGGGATCGGCGAGGGCGAATGGCAGCACACCGACACGGAGCTGGAGGAAGATGAGAGCGCCGTTGCCATGTTGATGGAAGACGACGAGGGTGGAGACGTGAGCATGGAGATGAGTGTCATCGACGGAGGAGGAGGAGGAGGAGGGCGGAGATCTGTTGCCGGGAACGTGCTGGCTACACCTGCCAGCTTGGAGGGTTCTTCGATGCTACACACTCCTCCTACGACGGGAGATGTGGGCAGCGGTGCGAGGGGCTGGTTGAACCGGACATCGATTCCTGGGAGGGGAGGAGCTGGCAATCTATTCGCGCGCATCACTGGCAGCGGAAGGGGTGGTGGGAGTGGGAGTGGGAGTCCTCAGGCGCCTGCAACGCGCCTCCAGCCTCAGACGGAAGGCACCTCTGTACAAGAGCAGGGCCAGGGACAAGGTCAGGGACAAGGTCTGCAGCAGGTGAGAAGGAGAAGTGGCCGGCATGGCCTACGGCGCGAGAATAGAAGCGTGAGGGATAGTTTGGACTGAAGACGTGGCGTTGCGTTGCATTGCATTGCTGAATCCCTGATACGACAACACAAGAACGGACAAGATACATAGCTCAGAGAGTGGAGGGATGGAGGTGGTAGAATCGACCGAGAACATTGCTGCATCATCAATTCACATTCAAGTGCAGCAGAAAAAAGATAAGAGAATCGATCTTGACCACGATGGCACGAAATCGAAATGGAGGAGAGAAAGTGAGACACGGTATATGATAGTATGATAGTGTGATAATGATTCCCCACCATCCAAGCAAGCGGACGACTGAGCGAGCCATTCAGAACCACCACTTATAGCCAAACTCCCATAGATTACCGGTACCTTGCTCTGGTGCTGTTTTCGCTCTCCATCTGGGAATCAGTGAGGGCCCAGCCGCCGTACGCAGAGAGGACGTAATACTAGTGTCATCATTTCGAAAACCCCCTGGCCTGCCGGTTATGTACCAATGGTTTTTCTCTCAGAGGAAGTTTGAACAGAGACTCGGAGGCAGCGAACCTCTTTTTCGAGATAGCTACAACACCGCACCGCACCGCACCGCACCGCGCTGGGGGGTTTTCGCAGAGATCCTTCTTCGTATCCGTTGACTTCCATGCTACCCATCATTGGAGTTTATTCACCGAAATTCGAACTTCGAGTGCTGCGATTTTCGGTGACGTCTGTCTTGGTATGGGCGGGATAGATGGAATTCGCGGAAATAGTATCTGCGCCTTGCTCGCTTGCTTGCTTGGTTGGGAAAAATTGAAGGCCATGTTGCCAGAGGTCAATCGGCCCGGAGCAGATACAAATAGGGGGTGAGGTAAAGTCGTATGATGGCTTCAATGCTGGGTATCTGGCAAGGTCAACTGCATTGATTCGACCGTTCTGGTGGAGGTGGTGGCAATAGAAGACTGGACGTCCTCGGGATTCTCTTATCTCAGAGCAAAGAGGCTTTGAACGACCCTGAAGTGAGGTCGTTTGTCTCCGTCTTTTTCGTCACTAGCCGAGTATTTTGAGATTGGTGGCGTGTGTAAGACGTACTTGTGCTGATGGATCTGTGAGGTAATTCTCTCCCTTGAGCGGATGCGCTGGTAGAAAATGCTCAATCGTGCACAGCGAATGGAGGGACGATTTGCCAGGCTGAGAAAGAGGCGATGCAGCAAGGTCGTGGACCAAGATAATGATGATGCACCTTACTAGGTAGGCGCTGGGGAAGTGTTCTCGAATGCAATGGTGGTGAGCTTCTGGATATCTTGGTCTGGGCGGAGAACAACAATTTAAGACCCTCCAGAGTCATGGATGTGTGCTCTGGCATCTTCGAACTCTTGCTTTTGGTCCCGTACAACTGTAGCTTTGATGCTCTACCTGCCTCAGTGCTTGAAATGCCGCTTGTCAATTGCGATTCGACGCTTCTGGTGAGCCATACGTGCTATGCCTCTGAGCTGCCCCTCCTCGCCCTCCGGTAGCTTGCGTATCCAGAGGTCCCTCCACCCTCAGTCGCGCCCACAAGGCTGCCTTGTATTTCCTCTCCACAAGTCCTCAAGCTCTTATGGTGATCGAATCCACGACCATTTCATCACCAGGACCTCATCACGGTCACAACCTATCCCATCCACCAACAAGAAAGCCATGATTCTTTTCTCAAAACAGCCACACCCAAGCAAAGAGACACCACACCGCAACGAAGAAACCGAGCCAAACCTTCCATCCCACACCCGTCCGTTCGGCCATCCTTAACATTCTCCGCATGGTCCCTCTCAGTTTCACCCTTGTATTATCAAAGCTATCGTTCATCTGATCCGCAAGTGCGGAGGAGTCACGAATCTCATCACCGATCGCGATGGTGAGTTGTTTGAGCTGGCTGACCTTGGAGGAAAGGACGCTGGTATTTTCATTTTCATTCTGCGATTCGAGCGATTCGAGCACCGAGTGTGAATATTGGCCCCTACCAAGAAAGAAGAATATAAAAAATATCAGCAAGTTGTTGTTGCTGAAGCCTTTGAAAGTGCCCTTCGAAGAGACCTTTATCGCGCTCGTGAAAACTTCTAAGCTTTTGACAGTACCTACTTCGAGTTCGGCGTTGCCGGCCTGAAACCACCACTGCCGCTTTGTGCTCCGCCGTTCATATACGGGCCTCCTGCTCCGTTAGCTCCATACCCATAGCCCGATTTTGCCGGGGAATGGGAGCCTCCCGGTCGTGATCTTGCATCGGCGGGCCCCGGATAGTTGTCGAAAAGAGAAGAGGAGGAGCGTGGGTGGATGCTAGAATATGGGTTTCTGAGTGCTGGCGTCAGTATATCTACCTGATAGGAGACAAAATTATTATGACATACCTTGAAGCCATATTGGTATGGACGTGCTGCGGGAACAGAGAAGAATCTGGAGAAGGTGTCTTCTTTTGTGAATTGGCAGAGCGAACTGCAACGTCATTGGTACACCTGAGTTGCCATATTTGGCCGCTGCGGTCACCGTAACTTTCTCAAGAGCACCCTCATTGGGCCACGTAATGAGTCCACAGCAGTGACATATCCATCCTTGCTGTGAATGTGAAAGCAAAAGCACACATTGAGATTGTAATACTATACTACTAGTGTTACATGACAATCTATGTACCTGAACAGCACAATGGTCAAAAGTACCGCCTGACTCCAGCGAAAGCCCTCAAGTGTATCGGATATCAACAAACGCTGGGGTACCTTACATTTGCACAAATCGCTTCAGAGGTTACTCGTTCTTTTGGTCCCTCAATCCATTTCTATTACAAATCATGTCTCGCCATCTTACTCTTGGCCCGAATCCTCTCTCCATAGTAGTACAGCACAAAGGGAATAGGGATGAAGACAATGGACAAAAATCCCAAAAGACTGCTCGCCCAACCCAGACCAAGACGTCTAAACATGGCATTCGCAAACAATGGGAAGCAGGCTCCGAACGCTGATCTAACGAGGTCATTTCCTGCGTAAACAGAGGCGACATATTTCGGATAGGCATCGCCCAGATATGATAGGACGGAGATGAAGAGGCAAAATGCGCCGATGGAGAAGAACGAACTCCCAATGATAGGCATGATCCAATGAACTGAAGTACGAGCGGACCAGCCAAACCAGAAGAGACAAATTGGTATAAAAAAGGCGCCGACGAGGGCAGGAGTAAGTCGATGCTCAGGTTTGATATCGCCGTTTTCATTGAAAAGAGGCTCCTGGTATTTGTGAAGGTACCAGAAGAACGGAGGAAGTGTGACCAATGCGCCAACCAAGATTCCGAGAAAGGCGAGACCTAATGTCCCGAGCGAAAAGTGGTATATGCCGATGAACACGATAGGGAAGGACTCGAACCAGAGATAGAGGAGAGCATAGATAAGGGCTATGTAGAGGTTCAGGACGAAGACGATAGGTTCTGTGAAGCTGAGGGTGAAAGGCCGAATGAGGATCATTTGGACGATTTCGTTGCTGCTCATACCTTCGGCTTCGATTTCAGCTTCGCATTTGAGATTTGGGTTGCCTGTCAATTTGCGGTAACGCATCGTACGGCGGTAGAGGATGTTACTGGAGCTTGTCTCGGGTAGAAAGAAGATGAGGAAGATAAGGCAGGCACCTGAGAGCCACATCAACTCCCAAATTGTCCACTGCCAGCCTTTACTTTCGGCAGCGAAACCACCCACAACAGGCCCGAGGGCAGGACCACAAACAGCTGCGATACCCCAAATCGAGATGCCGTATGCTTGTTTCTTGGGAGCATACATGTCCGCGATTGTGGCGCCACCAGTGGCAAGGACAGGACTGCCGATGAAGCCGGTGATAAATCGGAATGCTAGGAGCATCCCAAAATTCTTGGCATATATGACGCCTAACTGAAGGACAACAAAGAGTACTAGGGTGATGATGTAGATGGGACTGCGACCGAAGAAGGGCATCTCAGACATTGGGGCCTACACTCGTTAGCTGTGGACGAGACCAGGCGGAGAAATAAGAGGCATGTACCAAAACCATAGGTCCGAGGGCATAGCCCAAGACGAACAATGTAAGGCCAAGAAGAGCTGCTACGTCGCTGACGCCAAACTGTTGCATCACTCCTTGAAGGCCTGCCGTGTAGATTGCTGAACCGATGTAGACGGCTATTGTTAAGAAGCAGATCTGGAAAGTGACGAAGACTTTCTTGGTGGTGGACCAATTTCTGGGATTCTGCTATACGTCAGATATGATTGTGACAATTCCTCCGGTAGTATGGTACCTCTGAGTCGTTCTCGAGCCAATCGACGAGTTCATAATCATTGCCCTTCTCCGGGTTGCGCTTCTCGACAAGAGGGACATTAGAAGATCCAGAGACGGATGTTTCTGAGGTAGAGGCCGACTTGGGCACGATGTATCTCTGGAGCCTCGAAGGATCTCTTTGCTCTGCCGGAGGAAATAGCTTTCCTCCAGACACAAGATGCACGATTCGTCCAAAGATGGTTTCACGAACGAGGTCCTGCATTGCGACGATAGTCTTCAGTGAACGTGTTGATGATGGGTTCCTGATTGAGGAGAACAATGAAGCAGTACCTTTCTAATATAGGTAGCCCGCTACCTCGGACGGTTGTTGATTTTTCGAGCAGAAGCGGAGGAAATTCAAGCGAGTGGCCGATCGCGGAAGTTTCATGATCACTACATCCAACAATGGCGGTGTCTCGCCCATAGTCTATAGAGAGCAGCATGATGCCCGTTGTGTACCAATGGCGTCATGTCCACAGATGGATGCGGATTTCGCGGGTATCAGCGAAGCAACGGTTGGGGCGGGATTTGTTTCTTTGTCCATTGCGGCGTTTAACTCCCATGTGGTTCATATCGATCTTACACATGTGAAGACGATGCCCCAGTATGATGATTACTATCCACGGATCTCGCGTTTTGATTAAGAATCCGGGTGGATGGGCCGGGATCGATTCCGCTAGTCTGAAGAAAGCTAGAGCTGATCAAACTTGCAATCGGCTGAGAATACTCCGTTTGCCCGGATCCAGAATGAAACCTTGTACATTTTTTTAAGCTCCATAGAAGCACATGGATCATCAGGAACTCTCTCAAGGACTTGGTGCTAGTAATCGTCGTACAGATCGGCTCACGTGCGGAATGTCGCCAAATCGTAGGCAGATCGGAGGAGCACCGCATAAGCACAAATTGCTTGATGGAAAGAGCCCGAGGTAGAGAATGAGACCACCACACTCTCACCCAGTGCTTGTGGCCATCGTCTAGCTATGTGCATTGTTTTAATTCGGAGTGAGAGGAGGATCGTTGCTATGGCATTCTTCTGTCGTTTGGTCGGTGCTATCAAACCGAATCGAATGCTTCGTTGGTAGCTCCCTTCGAGGTATTCGCAGGGAATGCAATATTCGCTCTCTTACCCTATCTACAAATCCCTAGCAAACTCCCCTTGCCAAAAAAACATCATGGTCGCTTAGCAGGACCAACACCAGTTTCTTCCTGGAATGAACCCATTAAAGCAACAAGACAGTATCATATGCATCCTTCACCATGTGTTGAATGACGGCGGTGGTGCATTATCCGACCCAGACAGGTAAGCCTCGTGAGATTGAAAATCGTCGATAAAAGATGCCCAATTCGTCCAAGCCATCTGATTCATTTCATCGTTATAATCAATTTGATCTTTTGCTCCCGTGGCGAACGACGAAGCCCAGTCGACGGACATAGGCTCTGGGCCCGTCCCAATTTGTTGTGGCGGATTTAGTGTGCTGGAATTATCAAGCAACGGCTTGGGCTCAGCCTCCATGTCCATTCCGTTTGTATCAGAATGCTGAGTGATAAGCCACGGGACAGCTTGTTCGGCGGCAGTGGGAGCTGCTCCAATAGATCGAGAGCGCAAGGCAGCTGCGGCGTCTGCCAGATGCTTCCTTCGAACCTCTTGCGCCCTGGTCATCAACTTCTTGATCGGTCGCCACAACCTTCCCTTGTCCGAATCTGCGACATGCTGAGCTGTTTCCTCAAAGACGGGATCGACTATACTCCACGCCCGCTCAACAGTCGGTCCTTCGGTCTGCACACAAAGCTCGGCAATCATGACAGCAAGAGCATACCACTGAACCCAGATAGAGGAGATCCATTTGAAAGGTCTTGCACAGGGATCCATTGATAATTTTATGGACTTGTCCATGACCTCGACGGCAAGATGAAGAATTCCAGGTTGTGGTATCTTCAACGATGTAGGGCTATCCGAGTGCGGTTGCAGAGGCCGGTAGGCAAAGAACCACATGGTGGCATTCATAATATGTGAAAGCAACATCGCGTAGCGTTGCTGAGGTATATCCGTGTTGAAATGCCGCAGATATTTGTCTTCGACACGTCGTTGGCTCACACTTACCCAGCCTTTCCTCTGGGCCCAAAAGTCATCGCTCGTCTCTAGTGAGCGATTGAACTCATCAGCAGGGATGTAAGTGAGGCGACGCTCAATTTCAAACACCTCATGGCATATCAGAGAGAGCACAGTATCTGTGTACCCTTCTCGTGGCTGGACCTCATTAGGATCATTCGGATGTAGATCCTCATCGTTGACATTGAGGGGAAGTCGAGTATTGAAAGCATGTGCAGTGATGATCGGGTCCGTGCCACGATCGATAGACGCTTGCCTGTCAAGGATACATATTTGCCACCATAGTCGACGCCGCATTTCGCGCTCGAAAGGAAGGTATGGTGAAGTGTATTTGCCTCCAAATTTTTCTTTGTGGAGGCCAAGAGCATGAGCAATGCGAACAGCCAGACTTGTCATCGTCCAAGTGCGTCGGGAATTCTCATTGCTTCGAACAGCAAACTATACACTATCGTCAGCCATCTCTCCTGATTGGTGCCCAGACTGACCAAGATTGGGGTTGGACAAGGTTGACGAGGTCGATTACCAGATAGAGCACTAGAGCTTGTAGTGTTGACACATCCTCCGTATTGACAAAGTCAGCCCTTGCTAGCGCAAGTTCTGTGCTAGATCGAAACCTGTGAAGCAGTACGGCCTTTTCTTCGCCGAGCTGTTCCAAGCATTCATCAGGCGTCCAACTCGTCGTGGTAGTATAGTAGATAGCAAACTTGACGGCATCCCATCCTTTCGGTCCAGAGCTACAGTCGAGCCCATCAGTCTCTCCAGTGAAGTGCCGTCGTAGTGAAGGGCCGTGCAAGAGCTTCACCACAGGATCCACATTTGTCATAAACGATAAATAGAGCGCGTACGCTTGCGAGCGACTGGGATGTTTCACGTGGTTTTCGGTGTCGCCCAAGACATCAGCTGTGCGTATCACAAAATTTGATTGGGTGGATTGAGCAATCCCCGTCGAATCCGAGTTGGGCGTTAGCCTGCCGTCGTCCTCCTCATCTGATGGTTGGTTTAGGGCCTCACGCATGCCATGAACCTACGTCTATTAGCGGAGATGTATTCATAACCTAACCCCCGTGCCCAACCAAGGTTCTGTGCACTGAAGAAAAACTTGCCTCATCGCCGAGATTGCTCCAGAGGCTACCTCCTAGATATAGATCCGATCCCTCCTTGGGCGCCCTCAGCCCAGCATCCACTGTCGAACCTCTGAAGACATGGGATTCCAATTCTCTCGAAGCCTGAAGGTAGTTCAGATTAGTGAGCTGCGATAGTCTTCATATAGCTCAGGCGAGAAGATCCTCATACATTTCTGCTCTCTTCAGCTGTCGCTGACGGCGGCTTCGCCATTACGGATGCCGCTCCACTAGTTCCTTGCTTGAGTAGCTGTTCTAGTTTCGCAACACGATCCAGCAGCTCGCTATCAAGCTTACGGCGACCTCCTTGTCTGCCTCTCGGCGCACCTGAGGGTGTAGAGAACACACATACTGCCCCTACTCGCACACAATGAGAGCAAGGGTCTGCTCTGTCGCATTTGATCTTCCGTCGCCGACATAGGTTGCAACTTGGAAGGGTCGTCTTTCGAGGCCGGTTTTGACTATTACTGTGTAGAGATCGGACGGAGGATGCTGTAGCTTGCGCCGGTGGTTGGGCTTCTTTTAGCGGAGGTACAGACTGTGAACTCGGGTATGATGAGAGGAGCAGGTTTTGAGCCATCTGCCTTGAAGAACGGCTGGTATCCAATCCGTGTATTCTGCTGGTACTAGATTGTCGCAAATTGGAGCTGGATTCTGATGTACGGATTGAGCACTGATTGTGGCGCAGGGCATGTCTCCAAGCTGCGGCTGCCTAATCTTGTGCCATTGCAATTGTTTAGTACTGTACTACGTAGTACGGAGTCTGTGCATCAAAAGTCATCATTATACACTAACTAGGAGAAGTCAAAGCTAGCCATTTCTGTACTAGAGTGTTGTTAGCAGGCGGTGGGGGGTGTAGAAATGGTGGGGACGGATAGTTGAAGCGTAACTAACACAGACATGTGAGTCACGTTAAAAAGCCTGAAAGGGGCCCTAGGAGTTTCTAGAATAAGAGGGTCGTCTCAGCAGCTCTAGGGCTCCACCCCTATAGTACATCTTTTACGCAACGCTAAAGCTCAGATTGAGTGTGCTAGTGACGCTCTACTTTAGCGTATATTGATGACTTTTGAAGTACGACTCCGCAACTACGTGACAGATCGCACATGCACAGATCGACAGCTAAGTACGGCGGACCGAAGGACCTCGACTAATGTCGAATTTCAGATAACAAATCTCTGCTAGCGCACCTTAATCTTGGAGCAAGAAGAGGGAACCTAATGGCTGGACTTCGGTCTCATATCTGGAACCACATCCTCCGCACGTCTAGCATGATCTTTATCTCTACATATATTCACTGTGAGGTAAATGACTGCCTTGCCAGTAGGCAGGCTAGAGCCTTCCACATCTTAGTTCCACTGTCTAGCGAGTGGCGAGGACTTTATTTACGAAAAGGGATATTCCAACCTGATTGCTGGATTCGGACAGCCTATCCAGAATCTCAACCGCTTCGTTACCAGAATGAACCGTAAAGTTTAACATGTCATGCAGGCTGGCAATCGTATTTTATCTGACGGTTTATCGAGGTAAGGTGATTGTCTCGGTATGGTCATCGGCTCATGGCCGCCGGATTCCTTGGATAAATGCTCAGAAGATTTCAAGTCAGGTTACTGCCAAACAGCTTTATTCTCCTGGGCAAATGTATCAAAGTTCTTCGGTGGTCGTCCTGTCACTTTTTCCACAGTATCATTCATTCTATTCTCTGCTCCACCCGCAGCTGAGACTTCGAGGGCAGTGAGGAATTTGGCGTAGTGCTCCGGCAGGCCATGGCTCATCAGACCCTGAACTCTTTGTTCTTCAACGAGCTTTACGTGTTCGATTTTGCGTCCCAGACAGCTGCTGAGTTTTGCTGCCACCTAAGGAGCTAGCGTCAGTGCCGATTCTGTGGTCAATACGGGACTAGGAAGAACGTGGTTATACCTCGTCGTAAGTCAACAACTCAGGCCCTAGCAGTTCATATTGAGTATTGTGAGATTTCGCATCGGTAAGGGCGCGGTATGCGACGGCCGCTATATCCGACGCACTGATGAACGGGATCTTGCCATCGCCGCATGCTGTATATAACTTGCTCTGGTTTTGGATCACAAAACGTTGCGCTTCCTCGGAGAAATTCTCTATGTGTCCTGCGATGAGCCTAAAGACATCTCCACTACTCAGACAGTCAAGAGCACTAACCCATAAACCAAGTAGGACATAGCACACAATAATCAATCCCTGTATCAAGAAAGTGCTGCCACACTTTGCCCACCCCAGACTTGCCAGGCTGGGCCGATGTACCTGCAACGAGGACAAATCGTTTGACATTGTGCTCTTTGATGGCGTAGTCGATAAAGGCGTTCATTGAAGTCTCTGGGTCGTCGACGACTGGCGCCATAAGGTAGACGGCAGAGATGGATTCTCCATTTAGAAACTTGTGCTCAAATGGCTTTCCCCAAGTCGAGGAGTCAAGCCAATCAAACTTCGTCGCCGGCATCCCAAGTGGGGCTGCATCTCCGCCTCTTCGTGATGCTAAAAGGAAAGGAATGCTTGCTTCTTGCAAGAGACGCGCAACCCGCACTGAAGTCTTGCCGGTACCACCAGTAAGGAGAATTGCCATTGTGGTAGATGAGTAGATACTGTCAGGGATGAGTGAGTGAGATATGTGAAACTAAAAGAGGCTTGAGAGCAGGTTCAATCGGACTAACTGCTCGACAGATCGTCCATTTATACCTTAGTTCGGCGGAATGGGTTGTTCAGTGGAGATAAGATAAACAAAAACCGTCCGTACGAGTCAGGATTTGTGCCTGGAGCAACGGGAACAGCCGCGAATGCTTCCCCCGGAGATAAGGGCAATCATATTGTAGGCATCTTTTAGGCATCTTTTGTCACCTCTTGGGGGTAAGACGCACCTTGACCAGGAGCCAATGGCCAAACCGGCTAGCTGGTAAGGCAAAGGCAGTGTTTAGTGAAAAGGAAGTCTACTAAAGTATCAAACCCAGTCGGAATTCGACCATTGAATGCTAGTGATGCGTGCCAAGTAATTTTTCTGGTGTCGCTTTAACCATCTCCTTCCGTGTTTTTTGTAAACGGATCTTTAATGATGCCGATTCCGTCGCCCTGCCAGATTCCAAATGGCAGGGATCGATTGCAATCCCTTTCTGATATGGGACAAAACCCGCTGCCACCCATTACCTATCATAGATTGGTCATGGTGCGCGCGTCGGTCTGAGACGAATTCCACAGAAGAACCAGCATCTGCAATATTCTGCTTGACTTACTGTCACAAGGAAAAGACATTCATCAATCAGCGACCCAAAAACACTAGGCAAAAAGGGGCGAGAGTCCTAATAGAATGTATCGAGGGGTAAGGAAAATCTGCGGAAAGAAGGCTAACAGTGTCGCTGAAGTCCATCATCAGCGCCTGCGAAGAGTAGGTACTGAAACTGACAAACATCCCGGACCCTTTCGAGACAATACATCGAGGATAGTAGTTCCATGGTCCGCTAAATTACGGGCTCTCGTATGTATGTAATGGGAAACGTGTCAACAGTCTCACCGAGCAGGAAAAATCTTCATCCGGCTTCCTGCGGCGCTGACCAGCTATCATTTTCAGGTTGATACTATTTGACCATGCTCGATGAAGGTTTCAGGAACCCTGTGCCTCGGCTCTACCCCGCCGGCCTGCGGGGGAACATTGGAGCCAAATCAACGGCCGTGAGGGTGTGAAATTGAGCTCTTCGTTACTGCATACCACCGTTGTTCCTTCATGCCTATCAAATGCTTCAGCATATCGTAGCCGCTTCTCCGTGGTTAGACCCTGTCTCGGCTTAATTCTCCCCGTCTGAAAGACTACATAAAACTATGTCCGGTGCCTCGAATCGTCTGACCAAGATCCAAGACGCATTGACAATGAACAAGACCGCAACTACCATCCCCTGGGACCCAGACTGCGCCATCTTTCCGACAAGAAAAGAATTGCCTACCATCCCAGGAGCACCACCAGAGGCTGCCTGGGTCTGGGGTGAAGATGATCACATTGGCAGATTAAACCTGCTCACACCGACAAGAATCAAGGCTGCATCTGCTGAGATCAAGACTGGCGAGGTTATACCTCTGGAGTCAGTCTTCTACTCGTTTGCACTCCAGGGAAACATTGAAGCTAAATTGTCTGATCAGTCTGCCTCTCAACGTCCCAGAAGTGCCCGGTTTCTCCCGAGAACAGTTCAAGCACAAGATTAAGGTTCTTGCCGAAGGCATAGCCTACGATGACATATACGAGTTAAATACCCAGAGCGGGACTCAATGGGATGGCTTCCGCCATGTATAGCAGCCCTTCATACTCCGACCGACCATATCCATACCCATCTAACACCCTCCCCAGTTCGCTCATGTCTCAACCAACACATTCTACAACGGGGTCCGCGCTATCGACATCGTCGGCCCCAGCGCCAACCACAGAGACAGCATCCATCACTGGGCGAACCATGGCATAACCGGCCGCGCCTTTCTTCTCGACTACTACTCCTACGCCCAATCCCAAAACATCACATATAGCGCCTACAGCGCGTATGGAATCTCCTACGCTGACCTAGCCGCCTGCGGCAAAGCCCAGGGGATCGACATCCGCCCGGCTGCGCAGGGAGGCGACATCAAGGTCGGCGACATCCTCCTTATCCGCTCGGGCTTCGTGGAGCAATATCACAACCTATCAAGTGCGGAACGCAAGGCCCTCGCTCTCCGCCAACATACCGTCGATCCTGCTACTGATGGTCAACGTTACGCGGGCTTAAAGCAGGAAGAGCCCATTCTGGATTGGCTTCATGACTGTTATTTCGCGGCGGTAGGGGGTGATGCGCCGGCTTTTGAGAGGTGGCCAACCACTGAGCCATGGTATATGCATGAGTATATATTAGCGTTGTGGGGGATGCCATTGGGGGAGATGTTGGACCTGGAGAGGTTGAGTAAGATGTGCCACGAGAAGAAGAGGTGGTTTTTCTTCTTTACCAGTGCGGTAAGTAATTGTCCAGGTGGGGTGAGTAGTCATGTAAATGGGTCGGCTATCTTTTGATCGTTGAATTGGGTTGTGGCAGAGAGAAGGCACAGACTTCTGTCATAGTCTACCGCTGACTACATCAATGCCATCAACGCCAAATATGATTTTCTCCGACCCAAATCGGTATGCCCAAACCAGGAAATTCTGCATTGCGGCCACCGCAACTTGACTTTCTCGCTACTATTTTCCTCGCCCCTTCGTAATCATTTATCGCCTCCTCCGTCTCTCCATCTGCTCTTTCCCACTCTTGTTTCAACGTCCCTTCCTCGTAGTGCTCATCGCCTCCTCACCATCTTCAGCATGTCCAAGTCTGGATTGTGCCGTTCGGCGCAGCTGGGCCTGAAGCCCTTGAGGACGGCAGTGTCGAGTCGTAATCTTGTGAGCTCCACAAGACACTCCTTTTTCGTTATAGATTATATTTCCTGCATGAATTCATTGTCAAGATTGTGGGATGATGAAGTCGGTTGGGGGCTGAAATATGTCTGCAAAGTAAAGACAGTGTGGATGACCTAATGTCTGACCAAGTCACAGGCTAGGCTTCCGAGTTGCAGTGATCAAAGTACACTTGAGCCGCAGTGGTACTTACAATGTTCTCGCTTCAGCCAACAGGCATGGCGGTACTCGCATCCCTGCACTAATGCGGGACACAAGGCTGCCTGCTGAGGCGAAGTTCGTAGCAGAATGCTGTGAATGAGGCTGTGAGAGGTCGAACCTTGGAACCAAGCTGGTCTTTCGTCACCGAATCTTTCAACAGCTTATAACGTGTTCGCATCGCAGCTGTTGTTGTCGAGCAATCCGTTAATTAGTGCAAGAAAGGAAAGCCCAAGACGTCAATACGTAGTAGTTGAGGGATGACATACTGTAATAATCATGGCGGAAGCCTTCGGCTTTTCGACCGGCGACTTCATCAACAGTATCAACCTCGTTAAAGACATCATCAAAGCTCTGAATGACAGCAAGGGATCATCAAGAGAATATCTAGAAGTCATCGCCGAGCTGAGAGGTCTTGAAACGGTCCTCATACTCGTCAAAACCCAGTACAACACAACAGCACAGATCAGTCAGAGAACCGCTTTGCGTCAGGCTGTGGAAGATTGTCACACCTGTATCGACAATTTCCTTCGGTCGATTCAGAAGTACCATGGACACCTTACTACGCTTGGGTCAAACAACAAATGGAAAGATGGACTGCGAAAAATTCAGTGGCATCTGTGTAAGGCGGATGAACTCTCCTCGTTCCGCCTACGCATCGCTTCCCAGGTCCAGAATATCGAGATGCTTTTGGTCACCATCCAAGCGTAAGCTACGTCAAGAAGGAGGATTGTGGCATTTTCTGACGCCTTAGATAGCTCAGCGCTTTCACTGTCCACTCAGTCCGCCCAAGCTCAAGAGCGGGAGCTGAAATGTCAAACTGGTGAACTGTCCAGCATGGTAGACTCCGTGAAAGCAATTACCATAGCATTTGAGGACTTGAAAATGGCCTGCACATAATCAGGCTCTGTGAACGAACAGGCTCTAAAAGCGATTAAGTCTACAAAGCAGATATTAACGTACGCTCTACTGCATAACTAGATGGCATAATTCTAACTTACAGCAGTTGGCAACACTTGTAGACCTTTAGCATGCTTCAAAAGATCCAAGACTCCCTGCCTCTACAGGTCATGCTACAGAAACCGGTCATGTTCCTGGACGCTTTAGATCGGTTAGCGCCTATTCATTTAGAGTGGATCAACAGCCACGAGGCTTTCTTTGCCGTGTTGAAGGTTCGCTTCAAACACGTTGGCCTCCAGATGATCAAAAGCGGCCAGTTTGCACTACAGGCGACGAAGAGGAAGAGAGACGTGGACTTAAACAGACCTTGGGACAGCTGCCTGTACCCTGGTCAGGCTTATGATATGAGTATGCTATTTCAATATCAAGGCTTTAGTCCTAATAACTTGTGTACAGCTTGCCACTATCTGTGCTTTGACAACCCTGGTGAGGAAATCACCTGGTGAGCAGTCCCAGCTACATCTAATCCTGTCTAAACGTTTGCTAATACTCCGCTTAGCAAGAACTGCCAGACCACCTTTCAGCGAGTTTTGAAGTGTCTGAGGACAACAGTAGCAACGAAGAAGAAACTGTACCTCTTTCGGGACACAAAGACTTGGTTAATTTACAACTGAGAAAGCGACAAGCTCAGGAGAATAAGAACATAGATCGAGTGCAAGATTTCCACTGTGTTCGCATGATATGCCTAATGCGAACTCCTTCGAACAATGTATCTGATAGTGATCTACGGGGGAATAAATCTAAGAGTGGTTTGCCAAGACACGGATCTTATAAGAATTGGTCGAACGATGAATCTAAGCCAAGCTCGTCGAACGTTGGATCTGAGAAGAGTTCGTCAGACACGTCAGACTTCGCTGCAACAGCAGTGTCAACCGCCCATGCTGTGAAACCCAGTCTACAATCGATTAAATCAAACGTGCTAGCCGGATCGCTCCATGGCGGTCCATCAACAGCCGCTGAACCATCTGAGAGGAATTCATTGAATTCTTCTAGGGGCGCAAACTCCCCTGCACACGCTCTACAAAGAGGCTCTTTTGGGGGGTGGTGGAAGTGTTGTGCTTGTGCCAACTTTAACAATCCAGATTCTTACACTGGAAGATGTATCGTATGCGGGCATATTGGGCCCGGATCATGCTGTCCTCGTTTAGGGAGCTTGGACGCTTGCCGCCTTCGAACGCCGCCTCCCTACTATGTAGTTTCAGTAAAGCAAGCCTGAACCAGAAACTTATCGCGCAATATAAGGCACCAACTAGGGCAAGATAGTACATATGGCTAAGCGACTTGCATGTGCAGCAACACTAGGATGCATTAATTCTATCAGCCTAACCCTCGTTGCCGTTGCAACCAGTAATGACCAGCATCACAGATCCAGGACAGTGATTATTACTGCTTAGTGACAGCCTCCGGTTATCGTAAAATCGTGAGAGGTTTCGGCAGGGATACATCAAGACGTGCAGAGTTTCGTTTTTCTTCTTCTCTGGACATCTTTATGCAGTCACTCAGGACGACATTCCTCTCGTAAGTGACGTTGAGGAACCTCCATGTAGATTTTCAGGCCCAAGGAGCGCGCTGCAAGAACATTTCTTGCTAGTTAGTTACTCACCGTCCCAAGTTATCGTCCGTGAGGCGGAAGGATCTACATCTTATTTGTTGACTAAATCAGCAGGTCTTCATGTTTCCAAGACAAAATGCTGGCATAGTATGTACAATCTTTGCTCCGTCAAAAAGTCAATTCTATCCCGTGACAATCTGTATATTCTCCTCCTCTTATGCCCCACCCCCCACCTTCATCACACCTACTCCTCCACTGGAGACTTCCCACCCTTATCGAACTCATCCGCTGCCCTCCATCCTGTCCCAGCCTGCACAAGCGTAGTAACTGCTGCCACCACCGCTGCCGTCAAGAACAACGTCCTTAAGGCAACCACATACCCCTCGACCGCCACCTCCCTCTCCACTCCCACCAATCTACCCACCAGCGCCGGACTACCCAACAACCTTCTAATCAGCTCCTCTTTCCCCTCCAACGGGAAGCCCCTGTCCTCAAAACCCTCCCTTAACGCCTGCGTCAAAATTCTTGAAAAAACCCCGCCACCAATCGCGCTCCCAAAACTCGCCGACAAACCCCTAAACATCGCAAGCAAGCTCGACACAATAAAGTGCGACTCCTTCGGCGTCCGATGCAGCACGTGCGTCAGTGTGTAAATCATATTCGCGCCGATCGTGAAACCATTTACGCCCGCCGCCAGATAGTACCATCCCATCTCCACTTCCCTCGTTGTAATGCTCCCGATCACCAGTAAGCTTAGCGAGAACAGCAGATACACCACCAAACAGCTCGTGTAGAAACTGCCGGCTCTCTTGACGTGGAAATAGCCCAGCAGCAGGTTTCCGAGCGCGAAGCCACCGTTTGTCGGTAAGAGGATCAGCCCGGCTTTTGCGGGAGAGAAGTCCCGAACAGCGAGCGCGTAGACGGGGGTGTAGAAGAGGATGGACCAGCGCGCTATCATGGCGCTGAGGGTTGAGAGGCAGGTTAGGAGGACGGCGGGGGATTTGAGAATAGGGAGGGGGAGGATGGGCTGGGTTGTTGAGAGGTAGGGTCTAGACTCTATGAAAAGGAAGGCGAGGAGGGTGATAAGAGAGCAGGCGATGGTGGAATATGTTATCTGGGGGGTGGAGAGGCCATAGAGGAAAAGGACGGTGGTTGTTATTAACAGGAGGACTCCGAGGAAGTCGATTTGCGAGAGGCGGTTGGGAAGATGGCCAGGGTTTATGATGTTTGTGTGCTTGGAGAAGATGGATGAGGGAATAGCAAGGAAGATTCCGATTCCCATCGTGATTGATAGCGGGACCTGAAGGGCGAAGATGCCTCTCCAACCCGTGACGGGCTCAAGGGCACCTGTGATGATGGCACCACATGCAACACCGATGGTGTAGCAGGTGTTGACGCAGCCAATATAGAGACCTCTTCGTTTCACGTTGGTCAATTCGATGATGAGGATCAAAGATACAGGGAAAATGGCGGCTCCGCCGACACCGTGGATGGCACGACCCAGAAGGAAGACCGCGAGACGAGGAGATAGAGAAGCAATGAGAGCTCCGGCTGCCATGATAAGACATGACACGAGGATATATGCTCGAGGGGAGAACAAGTGGCACAGGCGGCCGGCAAGGGGAGTGATGCTCGAACCAGCAATCTGATTCTCGTCAGCATTTCTCGGCGGACTGACAACCTGCTGCCACAACGACAACGTACAAGATAGGTAGACGTGAACCAGCTCGCATTTTGGAATGCATCGAGATCTACCGCAATGGCGGATTGGATCGTGGTCATCATGGAAAAGTTGGCCGCTGCACGAAGCGAAGCACGTCCCGGTTAGTGACAAGTAGAACGAGCTGGGAGGTAGACGATGCTCACTCTGGAGAAAGATCAGGATTGCAATGCATGCTCCCAGTACTATTCCCCGCAGGGCTGAGATCTTCGATCCCTCTGTAAAGTCATCTTCCGATGCGGTGCTGACCGATTCATCTGCTATTGTGGTGGTGGTTGACGAGGATGACGGAGCGAGCAGTGGCGCCCGCTCGCTGTCCTCGGTGGGCACAGCCATGTTTGCCGGCTTCTGGGGGGATAGCCGGTATCATAAGCATGGAGTCTATCGCATTGACGTTGTTGGGCACAGGCACAGATGATAGCCAGATGATAGCCATCTTTCAAGACAGACATGAGAGATTTGTTCAAAAGTGTTGAGAGACGTGATGAAGGGAGGATTAATAAGCGGATCGTCCGAGATGGCCGGACCAGACGGAAGTTCTCAGCCGTGCTATGAGCAAAGGGCACATGACCACTTCGCCAAAAGGACAGCGCCAGTGGGTTCCGAACCACAATTAATTGATGTACCCCTCACTGACTCTACTACGGTTATGTTGCTTGGACAATGACTAAGTCAAAGGTGTCTGCTGAGTCAACGACTAGCCCATTTCGAGCATGGCGTAGGTGGCTCTGCCTACTAAGCCCGTCTGGAGAACCTTCGGACCGAAGGACCGAGGCAGACAATTAACGACATGGAGGCCCCACCAGAAAAGATCTTACTACGTTATTTATGTGATAATCCCTATGTAACCAGCAGCTCCCCAGTCACCTCTGACGCCGAACCATAACCTGCGACACCGGGCCGATATTAAAGCTAAAGGATACAAGACTGACCGCGAAGGAGGAAAAGCTTCCGTAACGTTTCGTATTGCTGACAAGCCTGAGTAGCAAAAAGTCAACTAGGTAAGGTGAGGTAGGTATGCGGGCATAGACACCTCGTATCGTACCACAGGGGGGAGCGCTATTGAGAACTGCTGCTCATTGTAGGTACCTTCCATCTCTGTTTTCTTTGAGCCAGTATTCTACCAGTATCAGTGTATGGTCTCTATCCAATCTCAATACTACCAAGCCATCAAAGACCGCTGACTGCACTTTGCTAGTTGGTTTTCTGGCTGTCCCATATTTCATCTTGTCCCAGTTTGGTTCAACATGGCGGATGCTCTTGCCTCTCCTTTGCAGGTGATGTATAAGTATAATAGTGTCTTGTTTATCGTCTAACTCTGCTATTTGTCGTCAATCGCCTCTCCCTTCCTTTCTTGGCCTGCAGAATTACTAAATTAAGGTGTGTCCCCTATTCTCACAATGCTTAATCAGTAACCCCGTCTTCTCTTGAAAAGATTAATCAAACTCTCGCCTCCCTCCCACTTCCCCAGATTGATGTTTAGAATGTCCACTACATGCTTCAAATAGTCCGCCGTGACCCCGCTCACATGCGGCGTGACTAAGACATTTTTCGCATCCCACAGCGTGCTCTCACTTGGCAGTGGTTCCGGGTCCGCCACATCGACCGCGGCGCCCCTTATCACGCCGTTATTTAGGGAGCTCACTAAGTCTTCTTGGACGACGACGTCCCCTCTGGCCAGATTCGAAACGAAGGGACCACCACCATTCGGCGCCGAGGATGGGCTGTTCGTAGCAAGGACTTCGAATTCCTCCCACCCAAGTAAATGCCGTGTACTGGTGCTAAGTGGGACAGCGATGAGGAGAATGTCCAGCTTCTGGGACAGAAAGTGGTGCAGCGAGCTCTTGTCCGTGCCGGAGAACCATTCACTGGGGATCGTGCCGTCGACGTCCCCGGTACCGGGGATGGTATATGTAGTCAAGCGTCTTGACTCGGGAGTCTTTTTGGCTGATGCCGTGTAGGCGAGGACTTCCATTCCTAACGCCTGAGCCAGCCGGGCCGCTTGCCGACCGATGCCGCCGTATCCAAGGATGCCGAGTCGTTGTCCTTGCAGAGATTTTCTTGACGTGAATTTCAGGGGGTTGCCCCATTCACGCTTCTTCTGCAGATCATACAGGTCGGGGAGCCGTGTTTGGTGAGCCAGGAGTCCTAAGATGAACCATTCCGCCATTGGCGGTCCATGGATGCCGGTGGAAGTGGTGACCAAGATATCGGTCGATGTGAGCATGGAATGTGACAGGTGGGCATCGATCCCGGCGCTGATAAAGTGGATGAGCTTCAATCGCGGGCATAGTGACGGAGATGCAGGGAGGCAGTTGAACGTTACAAGAATGTCGACGTCGGACCACGCGCTCTCGTCCATTGTGGGGTCCTTGAATGCAGTTTCACGATACGTGGTCCGATAGCTCGGATGGGCGGTGGTCAAGGCGGCCAGGGCCTGCTGGATGGTAGGTTCCGGAAAGGGGAGGGCAAAGAGAATGTGCTTGTCTGTATGGATGGAGTTCTCCATGGGATTTGTGCCCATTTCTTTTAGCAAAGGATATTCTGCCAATGTTCAAAGTTGTGCGAGCCCTGCCAGGTGTTGATAAGGAGCAACGACCTTGTCCTGTGCCGAGGAGGTTAATCTGTCTCGACAGATGGTATGCAAGCGAATTTAAGAGAATGCAAAGTTTTTGCTTACGACTGTAATGGTGCTGGTTTGCATGAAGTGGCGGTTCGTGCCAAGTTGATACTGTATCTACAATACTAGTAGCACAATACGTAGTAAGGCGCTGGTGAGCCCAGTGATCAGAAGAGGGCCGGTCGGCCCCTGGCGATCCGCTATACTATACTAGGTTAGCTACCGTATAATTCGTATTACCTCGGAATGCGGTAGGAACGGTATATTCAGGACGGTATATTCGGCAACGGTATATTCATTCGGCCGAAAGTCTTAGCATGGACAAGCAAGACGGATTTCATGCTAGATTACCAAGACTTATTAAATCATTTTGCTAAAGCTCAGATTTTGTAAGATCTTCTATTTAAATAACATAAGTATATATATATGTTAATTATTAATATAAAATCTACTTAAAATATTACTAATGATATTAATTAATAGCTTATATATTTTTACCTATTAATCAATAACTAGTCATAATAGAGTTATTTAATTATTAAGAAGTTTTACACTAAAATATCTGCCGAGGTATCAGTCCGAATACACCATTCTGATTATACTGTTCCTAACGCAGTCTCTATTACTTCTGAAATACGTGCATCTTGAGACCTGATCTTGCATGGATAGCCATATACAACGTAGCATTATGATGTGTAAGCTGAATGTTACCGTTGCTGCGCTTGGATCAGGGAAGGCTATTACATTGATAAATATCCCTGATGCATTTGACATATTCGGCAACGGTATATTTTTCCGTTTAGGTCTTGGTGGGTTTTTACATACTGCGAATACTAGTATTTACTCCGTACTCCGTAAATTTGCCCCTCATGTACCTATCTTGCTACTATCCTTACCTCTGCCTTTCGCCCTGCCGTATCCTGTACTAACGCTTCTTCCTGCAAAGACTTACTGACAGAATTAGTATCATTCTTGACTAGCCGATTGAGCCGAGTCATCTTGAACAAGAATGAGGGCAAGCATACGATCAGATCTCTGACTTCATCGCTGACCAACATATTACGCATGCACCAGCCTTGGCCGCCCCCGCCATGCTTCCTGTACCGTACACGACTAGTAATCCACTAGAAGGCACATCACTTCCGACACTATATTTAGAAAAGGATTTGCTGCTTACCCCATTAGCATTTGTTGAACCACAATTGGTCGCTAACCAGCTATTTTTCTGACAGCATTCTACTGCTCATGCTTGGATTTGTAACGTTGCTCATTAATGCGGCGAAGAATCATTTCGACGTCTACTATGGAACCTGTCATTTGTCTTCACACGAGCCAGGGCGTGTCTCCACCGAGGTCCACGTTTCTATCCTGGGATCTCCAATACTACTATAAATTACCCATTCTTGCATCCTAAGATGTTTAAATCCTCTCTTCTCACCTTCCTTCAGATCCTAAACCATTCCCTATTCCTTAACTCATAAGTCTCCTACCTTGAAACTTCATTTCAATATTCCGCCTTTCTGTCTTCCTCATCGAAAAACCAACCGTTTCCAACATGCAGGCCATTCCCCCAAAAGGTCGAGGAATGCTCGACTATCAAGCTCCATCACTCTTCCAACCACATCGAGCACGTCAGGCCATACGTGACGCCCATGAGGGCAAGATCGGGCCGTTGGTGGGCATCTACTTGGGACTTAGCTCTATTCCGGTAGCAAGGCACGTCGCATCTTTCGGCTTTGATGCTGCATGGGTTGATTGGGAGCACTCATCGTGTAACGTTGAGACCATGACCACAGTCAGTTAACCTCACCAGTGCTTCCAAATAAATCGTGCTAACTTATTTCATAGATGGTTCACGAACTTATGTTCATGTCCGGCGGACGCACCATACCCTTCGTCCGTATTCCCGGCCACGACCATGCCGCAGTTGGCTATGCCCTTGACGCCGGTGCTAGCATTGTCGTTCCGCAGGTCGAGACGGTTGAGCAGGCCAAACATGTCGTCTCAGCCGCCAAATTTGGCACCAAATATGGTGGCACTCGCTCGGCACCGCCCTTCCGCCTGATCCCGGGTCTTACGGACGGACTCGTCGACCCCTCCCTCTCCCTTCACGAAAACCTCAACCACCAAGCCGCCATCATCATCCAGGTCGAGACCCTCGAGGGCATCCGCAATCTCGACGCCATCCTGACAGAGTGCCCGCAGATCGATGCCGTTTGGCTCGGCACCCTCGACGCCCGTGTCTCCATGAACCTGCCCGGTAACATGGGCTTCGGCGGCCAGGAACAGGAATGGCAAGACGCCGTGGCCCTGTACGAGGCCACCATGCAGAAGCATAACAAGCCCAAGTCCGGGTTCGCGCTGGGCCCGCCCGAGTTGCGGAAACAGATGGCTAAGGGAAAATCCTTCGTCATATCCTCAGGGGATGTGGTCGCGTACATGGGATTCAGTCAGGAGATCGCGGAGGCGAGGGAGCTGTTTGAGCGGAACCAGCCCCAAGTGGCGAAGGAGGTGGAGATGACGAACGGAGAAGCCAAGAAGGAGGCCAGGGAGAATGGCACGGCTGTAACAGTTGATGTGAAGGCTTAATTAAGTACGATGTGATTTAACTGTATAGCATTCGGTCATAGAGCTGGGAATAGACGTGGTTTACACCTAGACAGCGGCTTTTACGATATAGAGGGGATATCGCCTTACTCCTCCTCCTTTTCTTCCTTTCCCCCCCCCCTTTTTTTTTCTTTCTTTCTCTTTGTTGAGCAGGATGAAGAAACGGCTCTGTTCTCTCTGAAAAAAGCTGCGCAGGGTGCAGATATAAGTCCATATTCACCGCACTGCACAGCGAAATTAGCTGCGGAGTTGTAGTAGAAATTGACCAATGCAAAGCAGGCGAGACGTAGGGGTTTCGCGTAGAAAATCCAACCAATGAGCGCTCATACCGTCTGACACTACGATATTAACTTCGTTGCATGGAAATCATAACTGTCAGAAGAAAGGCCTACAGCAAACTGTAGCATTGAAAACGAGCGTTGTTGTTACTATCTCCTTCGAAAGAGAAACTGCGTATGGGATAGGAGATTTCTACAGAGGAGATGAAACGCGCGTAGAGATTGCCAGGGGCTCAGGGGCATTGCGCCGGCCGATACGCAGGCTGCAGGAATTGACCAATGAGAGTGCGTATAGTTTGGGACACTACCTGACCGAACGCCGACCAAAAGCATTGACTATGACCGTATTTTTGTTCGAGAGGCAACCTACAATACGCGTGCAGCACCCTTGAGCAGGAGAACGGCCTAGTACAGAATTGCAACCGCCAAGGGAATGAATTACGAGGCAGAAGAGCTTGACGAGGCAGTTGCCAAATTGGGCAGCCCAGATACCCAGTAGATTCTCCTACTTACCAGCCACATATTCTCGCAGAATCTGGTCCGGGGCCGAGGAAACATTTTTATTCCTCGGTTGTCTACTCCGTACAGCTACTCACAATCTGGATACGCTGAGGTCTGGGTCTAGTGTTTTGCTGCGAGGATGTTTATCAACAGCACAAGTCTGAGGATTTCTTGAACTATTTCGCCCGAAACTCATTTATCGACTTCACTACGAACAGCAGCGGCTAAGGTGCATTACTCAACGGAAAAGCTGTAGCTGATAGCCTATCGCCGTCAACCATACCTTTCTGTTTTAAGAGATTTAAGGTAGATAATGCCACTATACTAGTACACCAGTCTTAACCTCTCCAAATTCCACTTCCACTTCGAGACCTGAGCACACGTGACTATAACCTGAACGATGAATAAGCAGGCCTGAGATGTGGCTGTGTAAGCCTGTTCTGAGTCTGAGCATGCCTGAGCATCCTTGAGTATCGACTAAATTCTACCCTGATGACCCTAATGGGGGGCCGGATTCTGGGCCGCTCCTAACTCGGAGAGCCCAGATTCGTGCCCCTCAGGTTGTTGGGTCTAATTCCCGGCCCCTATCACTCGCGTATACAGTCATTACGCAAAAGTAAGGGTCCACAGAAATTTCACACCCCACCCAACCTTTTACATCCCACCATACAATTTACTACTGCATAATGCAAACTTATGGGAATTTGACGAGACCTGTTGCAAAATGTTCGCAAATAGCTGCTCTTGAAGCTGAGCTATTTCCTAATTAGGCCTCTTGATCCTAGTACTTGGTGTGCCAGCCTTTTGCCTTTCGGAGCGCTCCTACCCTTTTGGGCATACCCTTTATTAAATTATCGATATACTCTTGATCTAGAGCATTCCATGCCTCTTCAATTGCCCTAGTTAATTGATCATAGGCCTCTTGAGATTTGCCTATATTCAATAGCTCTGGATGGTGCTTGCATATCCACTCCTTCATCTTCGCCCAAACATGTTCAATTGGATTCATATCTGGCGAATAGGGTGCCTAATCAAGCAGGGGTATCGCATTATCTTCACACTATTTCTTGACCTTTTTAGCTGTATAGATACTTGCGTTATCCTGCATAAAGGTCCTGCCAGGTTTAAAGCATTTGAGCATCTCCTCCTCAAGAACTTTGAGATACGAATTAGCGGTATATCCCCCTCCCTTTGACGTATTATTACACTCTATTATTACTAAATCTGAACGCCCACTAAGCTAAATTGTACCCTATACTATAATACTGATATCTGCGCTCTTTTAATATAGCTGAACCATCTCCTTAGACCATTTTTGGGACGGTAATCGAAAGACTCATTCGCGTTAGGCCCCTTTCCCCTGTTCAACGGAACATTCGTCAAAGAAGATGATGAATTCCCTTTAAGTAGTCCATCTACGGTATACTAACGTCCAAGCATACCGTAGTTTTGCGTCTTCTGAATCTAATACCGGTCTTCCTTTGGCTCTCCAGTTCTTGATTCCAACAGTATCAAGAATGCGACCAAGGGTATTATTAGAGAGCTGAATTTCGATATTTCGGCAAATATCTGCGTATGTGGCTTTTGGATTGATTTGAACAAAGTGTATGATTCGTCGCTTATCTCTTTCTGTATACTTTCGAGGCCTCCCTGTACGTGGTAGGCTCTTGCCCTTAGTACGGTAGGGGTCTGCTTTAATAGTCTTCTTTGTTGAACGGGTATACGGATTAGGAACAGCTATCGACACTATCAACGGTCACAACTTGCATGCAGAGTGAGATCACAGTGCATCTGCACGTCAAGTACAGATCCTGCTAGCGCACGGATCACGTGGTATTTCCTGTGCTGGTGGCACAGGAAATCCTGTATTATACCTGATTAGGATTAACCTGATCAGGCAATATTTGGCTGTACATGTACAGCCAAATAGTGCAGACTATAGTCTGCTGATTGGCATGCATTCTCAACACTCCCCCTCAAGCCGAATCAGCCTGTGACTTGTCCTAAGACCTTGTCAATCTGAGTAAAGACACATGGTTGTTAAACAGTGGTCTAGTAAGGGGTTTGGTTAGTCTGTTAGCTATCATCTTGTCTATTAGGATGTAGTTAATCTTAATCTTATTATGTTGTACCAGGTTTCTAATGTAATAATATATAATGTTAATATACTTTAATTACTCCCCCTCAAGCCGAATCAGCTTGTGACTTGTCCTAAGAACTTGTTAATTCGAGTAGAGACACATGGTTATCAAACAGTGGTCCAGTAAGGGGTTTGGTCAGTCTGTCAGCTATCATCTTGTCTGTTGGGATGTAATCAATCTTGATCTTATTATGTCGTACAAGGTCCCTGACATGATGATATGCGATGTCAATATGCTTTGATCGATTATGTATATGCGGATTCTTGATGAGTGCTAAAGCAGATTGGTTATCTCCTAATAGGTTCATATGTCCTAAAGTAATTAAGCAAGCCAGATTGCTTGTTTTGAACAAGTTGACATGCTAATATACTTAGCCTCTGTTATTAATGTGGCCATAGATTATTGCTTTTGGCTCAGCTATAATACTGCTCCCCTTGCAAAGATAAAGACGCTACTAATTATAGACTTTCGACAAGTTAACATGCTGATATACTTAGCCTCTGTTGTTGATGTGGCCACAGATCATTACTTTCGGCTCAGCCATGATACTGCTCCCCTTGTAAGGATAAAGACGCTGCCAATTGTAGACTTTCGATCTACCTTATCGCTAGCATAGTCTGCATCAGAATATCCTACTAAAGACAGGGTTTCTAGTCTATATCGGATTCTTATATCCTTTGTTAAGCATAAGTATCTTAAAAGATGCTTTACTACAGATTTATAACGCTTTATTAGATCTAATATAAACTAGGCGAGTTTTGTTGTTACAAATATAATATCTGATCTTGTGTTTAACATTATATATATAATGCTTCTGACATACTTCTAGTATTAGTATGTATCTACTTATTTGTCTTTGTCTAATAGTAGGGCTAGAGCATTATATTTATTAATTAGTATTTTGACTAGTCTATACTTGTCCTCTTTCATGTAAAGTTCTGATATTATTTTCTTAATATAAGTTAACTAGTCTAGATATAGAGTCCTCTGCTAGTAATCACAAGTTACTCTTATACTAAGGATCCTTCTAATCTCCCCCAGATCCTTAATCTTGAAGATACAAGCAAAGTCCTTCTTGAATTCGATTATGTTAGAGAGTTATCAAGAAACAATTGCTAAGTCGTCTACCTAAGTGCTGATGATTATTCCTTTATCGTTCACAAAGATACACAGATCAGAAGGAGATGGTTTAAAGCCAAGTTTTAGCAGGCCAGCTATTATATAGTTGTACTAATCCCTAGCGGCTTGTTTTAAACTATATAAGCTTTTTAACACGTGCAGAGCCATCCTATTTAGTATGTTGACTCTATCAAGGGGTGACATATATATCATCTCTGTGTTAGTGGATTCTGTAAATGCATTATTAACATCTATCTAGTGGCATTCCAAGTTCTCTACTACTATAATTGCTAGCAACACCCTTAAGAAGTCTATACACATTGTCAGGGCAAAGGTTTCTTTATAATTAATACTATATCTTTGCAAGAAACCCTGAGCCACAAGTCTGGCTTTAAATCAATCTACTCCCCTATTCTCTGCATACTTAACATCAAATACCTATTTGCTTATAATAATATTAGATCCTGCGGGAAGGACAACTTACTTTCAAGTCCCGTTTACTTACAATGCTGTAAGTTCTCGCTTAATTGCATTAGTCTAGTCTGCGCCAAAAATAGGATCTAAGATTGCCTGTCTGTACGTTGTCAGAATCGGGATCTTTTGCTGACATACTATATATGCTCCTGTGATCTTTTGATCTTATAGTTTGTAGCTCTCATCATCATTATCATCTCGACTTCGCTTACCTGTCACTTGTAGTCCTGCCTTAGTAAGTCTATTTGTTTACTATTAAAGACCTAGTTTTATAGTATTCTTTTCTGTTTTTATTACAATAACCTCCTTATCTTTTTAGCTACCTAGTATCAAAGGAACTTTAATTAATATCTTAACAAGTGCCTTTATTAATAAATTAATTTCCTTTACTATTAACATAAGAGATACCTGATTAATTAAGTTAACTATATATAATATAGCTAGATTTAGTTCAGCATCTTAATCAGTAACAGGCTCTTTTTAAGGTCGTCCTTATAATATATAATCTAGTAAGGAATTAGGGGTCCCTCTTATGCAAAGATCAACAGTTCCACCCTTTTAGAATTCATTAAATATTATAACTAAGGAATGAGTTACATATCCGAGATCTGGCGCATAGATACGAAACTACTTTGTTGTATTTTCTTTGTATCCTATAAATACTCTTATATAGCCACAGTCCATCAGCTTATCTTGTCTCCCTGATGCTGGCAGCGATTTTGGATTCACATATAAATAACACTTACATCCCTAGATCCGGATATAATTAATCAAAGGTTTTGTCCTAGTCTAAGCTTCCTCAGGGGTGATCCTTTGTCCATCTACCTCAGGGCCAACTGTAGTTCGGTTACAGATATATACATCAGTCTTTGCTGCCTTATCCTATAGTTTAAGAGGCAACTCGGATTCTTTTAACATTACTCAAATATTATTTTCTGTTATCTAAATCATATGTTCAGCTATACTATTCTGGCTTGAAGTGTATAGGACAGTATATTACGCACTAATTCCTATCTGTTGGCTCTACTTGTCAAGGGTCTGTTTAAGTTCTCCAGCATTGTCACTTCAGATCGCCTTCAGTTTTATCCCTGTGATAAGTTTTTCACTTCAGCGCCACCTCTCAAGATGGTCCTTTGCTCCCTATATACTTAATATTAAATACTTATTTGCTTATAATAATATTAGATTCTATGAAAGGGACAACTTGCTTCTAAGTCCTGTTTACTTATAATACTATAAGTTCTTACTTAATTATATTAGTTTAGTCTATACTAAAAATAGAATCTAAGATTGCTTATTTATATATTATTAGAATTAGGATCTTCTGCTAATATATTATATGTGCTTTTTACTTTTAAAGCCTTTATTAAGGTAGCCTTAAGACGAATTTAGCGAATATAATAGATACACACACATAGATAATTGACTTTATACGCGAATCTATTCAAGCATAAGAAGAAACCTATAGAGGCCCAGAAGAGGCAGTCCTATAGCACGATATACGACTACTCCTTAATCCTATTCTCTACCTCTGCTCTTACAGGCAATAAAGCCAGGACGCGCTTACCTCTTAAGGGAATGCGCCTAAATTATGAGAAGCACACGCTACAAATAACCTGTTAGAGAAACAAGATCAAGCCTAGGACCTAGCAGCACAATTAGAACAGGTTGTTACGAATCCTCCCGCGACTTACGCCAAGGACTATATTCCCTGTGGCACTGACCATAGCTCACAGAGCTCATCTCGGACCCAGCTCCCCGCTGCTATTCTAGCCATCACTGACGACAGGTACCCACAGTTGTCTGTACCTGGCCTCAGCGAAATAAGGGGCACGGACATGTATATAGAGTGTTATGTTCCCACTTTCGTTTCCTTTTCTCTACGCTTCGTCTTGTATATTAGGCCCAACCATAGCTCTCCTGACATTACGAAGTGTCTATTTATTTTTATCTTCTGGTCCTTAGGTCTGCCTTAACCTATTTTCCTTTATTATTATTCCTTGTTACTCAGTCTGGGCAGTAGAAGAACCACTGCCTTTCCTTCTTTTATCCTGTTCCGCGTCCCTTCCTCCTCAGAAGAGTCCGAGATCTCCCCTGAGTCCTTTTTACCCGCAGAAGCTATGGCTAACGCCCGGATACGTCTTGACGACGACATAGTCAACCTACAAGAACCCTCTCGCATACCTATCCCTACGCATAGTCCGGCTCTGATCTATACTCCCTAGCCCTCTGAGCACTTAGCCCAAGATCCGACTTAAGGCCTAATAGCTCAGACCTTGTCAGCGATAGCCACAGTCCTGCAACAGAATTAACAACTCCAGCATGTACCTGTAAAGTCAGAAAAGACCGCAGACGTTTCTATATTCAGTGGCCTAGGGCCCAACACTTATAAAGACCTAGAGAGGTTCAGGGTGGGCCTCACTTCAAAATTTAGAGTCAATGCTGACAGATACCCCACGCCTATGTCACATGTTTACTACATATTCTCTTGACTTACAGATTGTGCCTCAGACGTCGCTCTAGATAACGTTAACGAAGAGATCTATCCGGATTAGGTAGATCTAATCGAAGAACTAAAGCTCAACTTTAGTAATGCTAACCCGGAGTACTCTACTATCTGCCGTCTTATAAAGATAAGGCAAACGCACTGACCCTTCTCTGAATTCTATCCGGAGTTTAAGCAGACTGCTAAAAGAACGCTATTTCAGGACTATAGTCTTAAGGGACTACTCTGACTTGCACTATCTAAGGAACTCACAGAGAAGCTAGCCATGGTTAACGTCAGAGACATGTGATATAAAGCCTTTGTCTAAGAGTGCACTTAGCAGGACAACCTACTACGCGCCACGCTGTCACAACAAATAATCAGGTTATAGAAGCCGCCTATAAGTTCAACTGTCTCAGTTCCGGCCCCTGCCTGTCCTGTCGCGCCTGCCCTTGTTTCCTATGACCCTATGGACATAGATCACTTGGCCTGCAGAGCCTCTAACGAACGCGAAGCCGAATAAGAACGTCAACACAATCTAAGCCTTTGTTACTACTACGCAGGCCCGGACCACAGAGCTAATGCATGCCTAGAAAAGCTAAAGCCAAAGCTACAGAGCAACCTTTGTACCGTCTCTTCTACGCTTACTATAGCGTCCTCAACTTTGGTGTTTACTCCAGCAACCTCACAAGCAACTATACCCGTTGCCTTAGCCTCCCTCGCCCCTCTTCCTTTGTCTGGCAGTTATGTTAATACAAAGTCATTAAATAAAGCAATTCTGAACTAAGTCACGTTCAGGGGACTAAGAAGAGGTTAGCTGCTACTGATATAATAGATAGCCTAGCAATATAATTAGGTTTTATTTCTTTATATTTAGCAGACCTTTCTCTTAACTTTAAGTATCTCTTAATTAAGTATAGCGTTAGACAATTTAAATATTAAGCCCTAATTAACTCTAGCTATTCTATAGTAGTATATATCAGTAAAGCTTTTGCATAACTCTTCCCTTATAAAAAATTAGAAAGTCAAAGAACTATAGTAGGCTTTGATAATTAAACCTTTATAATAACTTATATTGCTAAAGTTTCCCTGTCCTTTGTACCTTCTAGTATTTATTAAGAAGTCCTGTTAATATTCGTCGTCCCTAGACTAAAATATAATATTATTCTTAGAATACTCTGGCTTAAACGATATAATCTAATGATAGATTAGGTACTAGAGACTATTATATATAATATAGAATACTGCTATAATTATTGTCTTCAGAAGAATAGAGAATACCCTATTACTTTTGAAGCTATGCAAAGAGCACAGAATAATAAACCCTGAGTCTAGAGACAAATAAAAGCTATAAATATAACTGTAACACTAATTACAATAGAAGTAATAGCCTTTAATCACCTAAGTAAGCGAAGAGACTATAAAGTCTTTGCAGTATTATTAAGAGACATCAAAAAAGCCCTGAAACTTAAAGAAACTATAGATCCCTGGACTAGACTTCCTAAGTAATACTATAAGTTCCTGTCCTTGTTTGATAAAGCTACTGCTAATAAGCTTCTATCACACCGCCCTAGAGTAGATCACAAGATTAAGTTATTACTAAATACTAAACTACTGTCTAAAGCTTTATATAGCATATTTAGAAACGAATTAAAGGTCCTAGACAAAACACTAAAGAACTACCTATTAAAAAACTTTATTCGTATATCTAAGTCCCCTGCTGCTGCCCTAGTCCTATTTGTTAAGAAACCTAGAGGAGGTCTATAGTTTTATATAGATTACTAGGGTTTAAACACTATTATAGTCAAGAATAGATACCTGATTCCCTTGATTTAAGAGACTTTAGACAAGCTTTACAAAGCTATATAGTATACCAAGTTAGACATTATTGCTGCCTTCTACAGAATTAGAATATCCTACAAGGACGAATAGAAAACAGCCTTCTATATATGTACAGGCTTATACAAATAGAACGTAGTCCCCTTTGGCCTTTGTAACGCTCTAGCCTCCTTCTAGAACTATGTCAATAATGCCTTAAGAAAGGATATCCTAGATTGATTTGTCTTAGCATATCTTGATAACATCCTAATCTTTAGTAATTCGCTAAAAGAGTACTACTAACACGTGAAGACAGTACTAGGCAGATTAGCTGTCACTAGACTACAACTCAACATAAGAAAATGCGAATTCGAAGTTCACAAGACGAAATACTTAGGAATAATCATCTAGAGCTGTTTAAAAGATGGCAAACCTGGACAAATATATATAGACCTAGAGAAGATAGCTGTGATTCGAGATTAGGAGAAGCCTAATAATATAAAAGATATATAAAGTTTTAAAAGATTTGTGTGGTTCTATTTTTAATTTATTAAAGGATTCTCAAAGATAGCCTTACCCCTAACTAAGCTTACCTAAAAAGACGTCCCTTTTAACTAGGGAGAGAAAGCTAGAAAAGCGTTTCAGACGCTAAAAGACATGTTTATAAGCTCCCTAGTCCTATAGCACTTTAACCCTGACTTACCCTGCACTGTAAAGACTAACGCTTCAGATAACGTGTGCAGAGGAGTCCTGTTTCAGCCTAATAATAAGGGGATCCTGCAACCTATAGCCTACTTCTCAAAGTGACACGCCCTAGCTAAGAGCAACTATGAGATTTATAACAAGGAATTAATGGCTATAGTCTATGCTTTTAAAGAATAACGCCTAGAGCTCGAAGAGTCTTAAGAACCTATATAAGTTGTAACAGATCACAGGAACCTCGAATATTTTATGTTGTCTAAACAACTATCCTGCTGACAAGCCTATTAGAGCGAGTTCCTCTTTTGTTTCAACTTTGTGATTAAGTACTGCCCTAGGTCATAGTACTGCGCAGATGAATTATCCTGCAGATTACAAGATAAAGCTACTAACGCTAATAATAATAGAAAGAAGTTCCTTAAGCAAGTAGTCCTGAAACTGAAGAATCTAGACCCCCAGATATCAGAACCTATTCCTGTCTGTCTAATTAGACCTACAAGAGTCTTACGCTGCCACAAGAGATTACCTGAGTTAGGAGAAAGCCCTAACGTAATCATAAATAACATCACAGCCTTGCGCACAACAAACCCACAGCCCCAAACCATCCTAGAAGAAGATATCACTGCCGCATACCAGAATCTTGCCTGAGAAGATCCTTGTTAAGTAACTCGCTAACAAGTCCTGTCCGAGGTCAGAAGGTCTCTTATAATTACGTTAGCTGACTATTTAGTAGAGAATAACAAACTATACTACTAACGACGCCTATAGATTCCTGAAAATGAAGAACTAAGACTCTGCTGTATTAACAAATGCTATAAATAGCTGATGACTAGTCACTTAGGCCCTGCAAAGACCTACGAGATCCTGCAACAATAATTCTATTAGCCAAAGATGATAGACTTAGTAAAGAAACAGCTAGCCAAATATCCTATATGCTGTCGCACAAAACCCTCTTACGAGCGCTAAGGTCAACTGTAGGCACTAGAGCCGCCTAAGAAATGATGGCAACACCTGGCTATGGATTTTGTCACAGACCTCTCTGAATCCAACGGCATTTTCCCTAGCGCCACAAGCATTTAAGTCTTAACAGACTGATTGACTAAGGAGAGACACCTAGCGCCCTGCTATAGCATAAAAATAGAATATCTAGTCAGGATATTTATTTACTTTGTTATTCGTAGCTATAGCCTCCCTAAGTTAATAGTATCTAATAAAAGTTTATAGTTTGTTAGCGAATTCTGGAATAGCCTATATAAAAGGCTAGGTATTAAAGTAAAACTATTTACTATACATTACCTAGAAATAGACAGATAGTCAGAACAAGTTAATTAAGTAATAGAGACTTACTTATAAAGTTATATTAACTATATATAAGATAATTAGGCTGAATAGATTACATTAACTGAATTTGCTATAAATAATTATAAGTTAGAATTTATAAGTATGTCCTTATTCTTTATTAATAAAGGCTTCAATCTTAGGATAAGCTTTGATTAAGCTGAGACCCCCCTTAACTCTTATATAAAAGATATCTTGATATTTATAAAAAAACTCTTAGACTATTATTACGCAGAACTAGTTTAGAGCTAAGCGAAAACTACAGATACAATAAATAGAAATTAGAGATAACACTCTGTCCTAGTATACTATAAAGGAGATAAAGTATAGCTGAACACTAGAAACATCTATACATAATAACTATACAAGAAACTCGATGATAAATAGATTAGCCTATTTAAGATTAAACGAACTATAGGATCTATAGCCTACGAATCAGCCCTGCCCTTGTCCCTGAGAATATTCCTTATTTTCTATATTGCCCTGTTAAGACTATATTATGTAGACGTTCCCCTGAGACCTATAGTAGGTAATGATATATCTAATGAAATAGAATAGGAAGTCGAAACCATTCTAGAAGCAAGAAGAGCTCTCGGAAGAAGACTGTTCTAGTTCAGAGTAAAATAGACTGGCTATAACGAAACGACCTAAGAGCCCGCAGCTTACCTCCTCCACGCCCCTGAGATCGTACGAGAATTCTACAAACGCTACAGCTATGCCCCACATTGCCCTGAATACCCGGCCTCTTAAGGGGGCGCCTGCAGCAAGTCAAAGAAACCATAGCTAGTCATGAATGCCTACAGATGTCCATAGTCACCCAGAAATGCTCAAGAAGATTTACAAGTGCCCTACCACAGCACCACAAGGACCTACGCTTGCAGGAGCTCGCGTATAGAGAGGGGGTGATGTTACGAATCCTCCCGCGACCTACGTTAAGGACCATATTCCCTGTGGCACTGACCATGGCTCACAGAGCTCATCTCGGCCCAGCCCCCCGCCGCTATTCTAGCCATCACTGACGACAGATACCTACAGTTGTCTGTACCTGGCCTCAGCGAGATAAGGGGCACAGACATATATATAGAGCGTTGTGTTCCCACTTTTGTTTCCTTTTCTTCACGCTTCGTCTTGTATATTAGGCCTAACTATAGCTCTTCTGACATAGGTAAAGTAAGCCTTGATAAGATTAGCTCTAGCCCCTTAACTAAGAGGAAAACCTTGATTATATATAGATGCTACACAGCAACAGCCTGTAAAGCCCTTTGCTAAGAAACCTTAATTAACTAATTAATTATTCTTAAAAATTATAAAGATAATTATATAACTTATTAATAATTAAGAAAAGGACAGAATTAATAAGCTATTTATAAAAGAGATAATAGTAGTAATAAATTCTATTAATCTAATCTAGACTAAAGAGCCTATATAGGTCTACTTATACAACTTTTCTTACTCTCTTCTGCTCTTATTTCTCTTCCTTCGTTCTAGCCTCTTCCCTCTCTTCTTAATTCTCATCCTGCGATTATTGTTCTATGTCTTAATCAATGACCCTCTTAAACTAGTCTAGGATCTTCGTGTGCTGAATCATCCTGATGGCTGCCTTCGCTCCCCTCTTAGAGGTCAGGATTTTCTTAATGTCGGTCGTACGAAGAGGGTGTATGAGCTCTTCTCTCTCTGTAGACCACTTTAGGCAATTCAGTAGAACATGTTCTACTGTCATGCTTTGTCCTCTTGAGCAGTCGCAATTCGGACTCAAGATGTCAAGGACCTTTATTTTGTATAAGAAGGCGTTAAAGCCTATTTTGCCTGTACGAAGCTGTGTTAGTAAGGCGCTTTCATATTTCTTGATTCCTATATGTGCCTTTGTTATACGTTTTGTTAAGTATAACCACAGATTCCTTAAGTAAGCACCCTTCTTGCCGGATTTCTAATGATCTTTTTATCTTTTGTTATAATACGAAGTAAGTCCTTTATACAATCTTAAGAGTCTCTTATTATAGCATTATTCCTAATTCTTTTTCTATAGAGGCATATTCTTCTTTGTCTATTAAGCCTCCTGAGATTTAGATATGAACTTGTTTGCTTACGTATTTATATAATTTGCTAGAGAGCTTTAAGGGATTACTGTTCTTCCTCTCTTGTCTGTTATTTATTTATAGATTCGTTTATATATTTCCTTAATATTAGTTATTACTTATTACATAGATTCTGGTAATTAGTCAATTAGCGTTGAAAACCTTTACCTCTAAAGCCTTTATTAAGATAGCCTTATATACTCTTATAATTATATAAAGGCACTTTCCTTAAATCTTTTAAAGCTTTACTTTAATTTCTTTTTAATAACTTTTAACTCCTTAAAGAGTATATTATATACTGCTATATATATAATTACTAAGCAAATAATAGTTATATATACTTATTTACTTATCTTTAAAAAGCTTCCTTATATTAATTCTATAATTATATAAAAGGCACTAATTATATAGACTAATTTTGCTTTAATTACTTATATATATACTTATTATCTTAGTACTAAGTCTAGTCTTACTCTTAGGATATAAATATTATTTTTAAGGTTTATGCTCTAGTCTCCTAATTTAATTTCTGCTATTATATTAAAATTCTTCTTTATATAGCTAAAGTATATAAGTTTATACTTATTAAAGCAGAATTTAAATTTATGTTTTTCTACTTATAATTAGTACTTCTTATGAATTTCTACTAACTTTAAATAGTTTTATTTTATACTTTTACTATATATAAAAATATTAATATTATCTATAAAATCTATAACGTGGTTTATAAGCAGCCTGCCTATACAAGTAACCCGCCTACTTTTCTTCTACTTTATAACCTTTTAACTATTATACATAAATACAATACAAGAAAATCAATTATCTTCTATATCGCTATCTTCCTCAGATATCTCTTCAACCTCCTGACAGGTTTATATATTATAGTTGGTCTTGCCACATCTCTCACAATGCCGTAAACCTAATGACCTAGTCTGCGCGACACCCTCTTCTACCGACCTTCTACTCAACTGCGATCATATGATCTCTTTCTGCTTAATTAAACTATGTGCATCCTTTATAGTAAGTGCACCTCTAGCTTATACGTGTGTCTTTTTAGCCCTCTGACGCTTTGCAAGGGCCTCATTAGCCTTGCAAAGCGTACGGACCTCCTTATACAAAAGAGTCATTTGATGAGCAATCAGCTCTGTACCCTTTGCTAATTGCTTCACAGCTAAAAAAACACTAATTAGAGAGCTTCCTTAATATCTAGTAATCTAATTTCATATATGCTTTAATTATGAAATAATATCATTAGAATTGTGTAGTATCTAAGAGACCTATAAGTCAGCCTAAGAGGGGGGAGGTCTAGTTAGTATTAGCATTTATAACTTAATATTAAGCTTAGATAAGATAGCCTAAGGGTTATATAATATAAGACTAGTACCTTAGAAGTTAGCTTTAATATTTTTAACTATTATTATATTAAAGTAAGCAGCTTTAAAAGTAAAAAGAAACTTAGTCTTAATAATATAATTAATATAGGCTTTAATAAAATCCTTAAGTTCTTTATTATATAATTGCTTTAAGATACTAAAATAACTAATATCTAATAATTAAGTAAGATAAGAAGAATATGCAAAAAGATAAAGAGTAATAATATTTTTCTCTTTATAAAATTCTTTAAACTAGACAGATAAATAACTCTTATAACTATCTAAGATAATTATTTAATATATACCCTTTTGTTATATAGAAGTATGCTTATTAAAGTGCTTAATCTAATCTAAAGCTATATTATTATTTGTCTAGCTATTACCTAAGGTCTTAATCACCTAAGAATTAGGAAGGTTATATTTAGTATACTAAGAGGCAAGATGATTAATATCTTGTAAGATTAAGAATAATAGTAGTACAAAGTCATTATTACTTATGTACTTAATTACTGTTGCCTATTCATAATTGCTAGGCTAAAGCTGCTTACCTTAAAACTAGATTAATCTATGCAGGTAACTACTATATTGCTACAGATAACTCCTATTATAAAGTTTGTCTTATCAAAGTTATAAAAGTCATAATCTTGGATGTTATACTTTATACACATATTAATTACTAGCCGAAACTACGCATTTATCTAGTCGGGATCTTTATAAAGGGCTCTCTAGAAGTTGTGTATACACGCGAAAAACGCGTCTTAAGCTCAGGGCGGCGTTATACAAAGTTGTATAGCCACTGCTTGCTAATAGGCTTCGCATAACGCGTCTTGCAGAGAAGGTCAGCTATATCTCGTACGTCATCAATCCGGGGCAGGAATCCTCGTGAATCCAGGTTGAGGATATGTCGTACAAGGGTCTCTTCTTCAGTCAGGATCAAATTATATTAAGCTTTACATACTTCAGCGTTCAGGGTACAGCCCTTTATTTGATCGCGGAGGGTAGTTTAAGGGACATTATACGTCTTTGCAGCACATTAGATTGACATTTCCTGGTTTATACAGATAGCCTGAATAATAAGGAGGATTCTGGCTTCTTAAGATTAGGAATTTATTATGTTGTTATATTGTAATTACGTATAATAGTCAGAAGATTACGAAGTAAAAGAAAAGTAGGCGGGTTACTTATATAGGCGGGCTGCTTATAAATCACGTTAACACTTATATAAAAACAAATATTTTTATAGCTTTCTAAGAGATTTATATTATAAAAGAGATACAGAATTAAGGAGATTAGTAATCCCTAA
>NW_006913453.1:148389-156594 GCF_000464535.1 Endocarpon pusillum Z07020
ATTAATTACTTATATAAAATAAGCTCTAGTTAGGATTATATAATATAATGTTATATAGGTTTCTCTATAGTTCTTAAGCTGCTATAATATTATATAATGCTACTTTAGGGTCTTATAAGAGGCCTATAAGTACTTTATTATAAGACTTATTAATATTATATATTAAAGTTCTTACTTTGTTATAATGTATTTTCTCTTATTTAGGCTTTCTAGTAGCTACCTAAAAGGGATTTCCTATGCTAAGGGCACAGGAAATAAGGGCGCTAAGCCGCTTTGGGATTCGGCTGTTGCGGTAGCTTACGCTACCCTGTAAGGAGGTCGTTAGCTATACGGCCGTACTAGCATTAAGCTGTACTACTCGATACTCCTACTCAGACGTCTGGCTAGTAGGCTATGAGTTGCAGGTAACGGCGGCGCTAGGAGAATAAGAATGAAATGCTATTGCTGAACATCCCTGCCCTTTATTGTTTACCTAACTAGGAGGAATATTGTAGCGATAGCACAGACCAGCCGTAAGAGAAAGAAAAGTGGCGACGCTATAGTGCGTCAATTGAGGGAACTGATAAACAAAAACAAGAGAGAGGACCTGCCACACAGCAGGACCAAAATGCACAGGGCCATGATGAAAAATGTTGGATCAGGCCAAGGAAGTTGTAGATGGCGAAGAGGGTCTGAATTGCCTCACAACGGCGAAGGAGAGGGCGACAGCGAAGTTCAGTAGATTCTGAGTACATGGCTTGATCGTGACAGAATATAGTAAGCTGCGAGTCTAATCTGAGTTGATGACAGTGGTGCTATTTAGATGGCAATATTAGTAGTGTCATTCTTTAGGACTCGTAATCTGAGCAGCTATAGGTAGGTATCAAACTTGTCTCTTGATAAATCTTTTATATAGCCATTAGCAGCTATTTTGTCTGTTTAACAGTATTATAACTTAATATTCTAGTTCTTAGAGCGTTTATATATAAAGTAACAGCTAATATTAATATGCTTTAATTATTTAGTAATTTAGTTGTTATTAATTATCTTGATTATTGCTTAGTTATCTTTATTTATAAGTATAGTTTAATTATTTGCTTTAACAAAGTTAGAATAACTAATTTTGATAAGGAATTTTAATAACTATATAATATGCTTTATTACAAGGACTAGTACTATTAATTCTGCTTTTACTATAAATGTAATAACTGATTTTTGCTTATAGCTAGCCTATAAGATTAGCCCGCCTATAAACTTGAATACAAAACTAGATACTAATTATTTATATCTTTGTTAGCAGCAAAATCAGAATCAGAATATCTAATAACCTACTTAGGCTTAGATTATGCCCTATAATAGATTTAAAACTTCCTTATAAAGCGTAGATACTACAAGAGATGTTTAATAGTAGCTTTATAATAGATACTAGAATTACTTATATATTGACTTAACTTAAATATTATAAAACAAATATTTAGACAAGAGTAAACTATAGCAAACATTATATTACTAATCTTTTATTAGTAATCCCTTAGTTCTTTAAGCTTTTTATTATTCTATAATTAATATAAGCTATTAGCGTTAGGTAATAGAATAGCTATTTCTTTTATAATAAGATTCTTTATAATGAATTTATAAAGAAACTTCTTAATATAAGCTTATTAATCTAAGTAGACCTTATACTTTTTATAAGTATATTATATTCTGATACTAAGGACTTATTTGATTATACTAAGTTCTTTAATCTTAAAAATCAAACCTAGTTAATCCTTAATATTAACTATTATTTAAAGATGCCCTTTAGAGGTCAGAATTATTAGGTCATCTATATATAGCCTAATAATAGCGCTGTCCTTTCGAATAAAGACACAAGAATCTACGTTTGTTACTCTAAATCCTATATTCTTAAGGACTTTGCTATATTAAAGATATTATTTGTATACTGACTACTTAAGGCTATAAAGACTCTGGATTAATTATAGGGTAAAGCCAGATTAAATCTGAACACTAGGAGGTGGCTTTATATAAATTATCTTATAAAGCTTAAATTTAGTAAAGGCATTATTAATATTTATCTATTTAGCTTCTATATTTTTTACTATTATAATAGCTATAAGCATCCTTAATAAATTAATATGTATTATTAAGGCAAATGTCTCCTTAAAATCTTGACTATAGATTTGACTAAATCTATAGGTAATAAGTCTAGCCATAACGTTTAATACTATTATTAATATTATACTTAATAATAAAGACCTACTTGCTAGTAACCTGATTAGCGTCCTTAAGGAGCTTCTCTTCTTGCTAAGTACTATTATTAATTAGTCTATTAAGTTCCTTCTAAATTACTTTTTGTTACTTTTGTTTATAGATAAACCCCTGCCAGGCCAGAAATATCCACAGCCTCTGCTAGTAGAAACAGAAGAAAAGAAAGCGTGAGAGGTTAAGGACATAGTTAACGTTAAGCAAGTAGGCAAGGCCTTAAAGGTGCGAGTCAAGTAAGTAAGTTGGCCAGAGGACCTAATCTACTACCTTATCACAAATTTCAAGGACTCTAAGGACCTGCTTAGAGACTATTTTGAAAGACACCTAATAAAAAGAGCGCTTAATTAGTTAAACTTAAGCTAAATACAGGAAAAGGGAGGTTTCTGCTTTAGGTAATAATTTAGTTATATATATATAGCCAACTTTATTTACTTCTTTAGGCAATTAATCTTTAGCAGGGTTATTAGCTCTTATTAAGTCTGATTCTCTTATTGCCTTTATGCTTAAGTATAAACCTAGTTATAAAGATGTCTTAAGAGCTTAGAAGGCATCAGATAATAAAGGTTTATTAAGGGTCTCTAAACTGCCGGGCAGTTTTGGATCCTTTTATATATTTTTAGCTATACTATTAGACAGTTTTAGACCTTTCTAAATATCCTCTATACTCTTATTTAAGCTGAATCCTCTGCTTAATATTGCTAGTTCTGTATCCTTCTTAGTAGATAGATCTAATAATTTCTCTGATTCTTTTCTTACTCTCAACAAATCTAGATTATTATTATTCGTTAAGCTAGAGAGGAGAGTATCACTAAGTATAGTTTTATCTACTAAGATATAAGCTACATCTACTCTCTTTAATATGCTAGATTTAACTATTTCTACCTAGTATATTAGGCAGTGTTAGCATAGCTAAGAAAGATGCTTACCTCTCTATATTAGCTTGCTTTGTTTTCTGGCTTATCTATATAAATAAAATACTTTAAGCCAAAGACGCAAAAGGTATTAACCTAGGGAATTTTTTTAAACTAAGCTTGCTTAAGGGATTACTTAAGCTTGCTATCGTCTTTCTTTTCTAGATTAGGACTATTAGAGAGCCTATTCTTAATAAAAGAGGCTATTAAGACTATAAGGTTCTAATAATTCTCTAAAAGTTAAGCATAAGCAAGTATTAATTGCATAATAGATTAAGTAGATTATAAGGCTTATTTAATAGTTTTATTTTAGCTTAACATATATAGCGCTATAAATTATACTTTTATACCTGATTTGTCTGCCTATATCTAGACTCTTAAATTAAGTTTCTTTGCATTATTAATATAAATAACCTTAAGCCTTCTTTTGGTCTACAATTCTGCGATTTTCTTTTATATAAAAAATTGTTTAGTAATGTTTACTTAAGTAACGCTAATAAAGATAATACTATATTAAGTATAATTATTAATTGCCTTAAGGAAGTATTCTTTATCCTAATATTTTATTACTAAGAATTTGCTACAGATATCTGCAAAGATTAGGTCTAAGAGTACTTTCGCTTACTTTGTAAGCTTATAATTCCGGTTTTTCTTAGCTTTTGCTATACTATAAGCATTATATTTATACTTAATTAGGGATTTCGCAGGAATAACGTTAGGTAGATTTAACACCTTATAAAGATATCAAAGCTTCCTTTTATTAATATATCCTAAGCAATAATACTATTTGTTATATTCCTTAAAAATCTTTGCCTTTTTGTTCTTAATTAGTATAAACAACTTATATTAAAATAAGCCTTTGACTAATCTTTAGTATTAGCTCTTATTTTCTTATGTTTCTTTATAAAGTAAGCTTTTATTTAGTTAATTTAGTAAGATTATTAGCTACCTAAATAGTAGTCTATAAACGTTCATTATTAAGCCTTTCTGCTTAAAATATACTTTTATTATTTGAAGTTCTATAGACTATATATAACCTATAATTATATATATAATATAAAAATCTTTAGGAATAATATAAGAAGTAAAGAGTAAATTTACGCTTAAATAAGGAATAAATAGAGCATTATATAGTCTTAAATTACTATATAATAGCTTAATATTAATAGTACCTCTTCTCTAAATAGAGAGAGTCTTACTGCCTACCTTAACCTTATGCTAACCTGATTTATTAATTATAGAGTCTAATTTAAATATATTAGTTTAGTTAATTATATAAGCGGTTGCTTTATTATTACAAATTTAGTTAGAAGAACTAGGATTAGATTAGGATGCTATTAGGGATATCTTACCTAGATAAAGAGAGGATACTAGCATAGAATTTTTATCAATATTAGCTAAAGGGCCTACTATCTCAATAGTAGCACAGGCCTAATAGTCGCTATTACTTTCGTTAGAAGCTGCTTGTTTGACAGATCAAGTCACGTCATCATCCTTAGGCTCGCTATCGCCTAGGTAAGCCTGTATTAATTTTGAAAAGCGCACAGACTTAGATGCTCTGCGACTGCTCCCTGGTAAGGGAAATCATTATAAGGATTGATTTTGGCGAGACTGAGATCTGTTTGATGTAGATCTTGATGCAGACTTCTTTTTGTGCTTCCTAAGGAGATAAAGAATAAGCTCTTGATTAAGGCAATCTGAAGAGGCATGCCTAATCTTGTCACATTGATAACAGACAAGCTCCTTTCTACTATCGGCTAATAAAGAAGAAGATGATGAATAATTCGATGAGCGTTAATGAGGGCGGCGGCCACGCTCAGGGCTCTTAGTGACCTATCGACGAGGAGAGCAGCTGCTGGATTTCGGAGAGGGACGCCTGTCAGCCCTGGAGTAGTGGGCTTTCTCTTGTCTTCTGCTTAGTACAGAATCGAGCGCCTTCTCTGTCTCCTCTAGCTGCGCAAGTCCTTCTTCGATTTCGACTTCTTGGGCCCGCAGAATGCGACTCAAGGTCACAAGCTCTCTCGGCAGCACAGATACTAGACGATTGAAGATGTGCCTAGGCGTTATCATAGCGCCTAGAGTTGCGTCATATTCTCTGACTTTTCGAGCTAGATTCTTCAGCTCAGTATGAGCTGTACATACGCTTTGCTCCTTGATCTTATATCCGTAGAATTCACTGATGTAGTCCTAGGTTATAGACTTTAGGGCCTTCTTGTATTTACGTTCTAAGTGCTGAACAAGAAGAGCTGCTTCTCAGTATCCATATGCTGTTTAATAGTTGTCATCTCTAAGTCCTTAAAAAATCAAGGACAAAACTACGGCATTTTAGGCTCTGAATAATAACTTCTTACTTTCTTTCTCCTATTATTAGGTATTAGACAAGTTGTTACTAATTACGTACTATATATTATTCTTAAGTGCTTATAGCTTAAGGTTATATAGCTAGTTATCTTAATTATTATATATAAGCTTTTCATTACTAAGGATCTTGCCTTTTATAACATATACTAGCCAGTACTCTTATTTATTATATACTTTATAATTATTAGAATCTTGATTAATTATAATTTATTATAATTGTTTTTCCTTCCTTGTTCTTTCTTTGACCTTCTAAAGTCTCTCTAATAAAGTTAATAATATTAGTGTCAACATTATAAAAGTAAATAGAGTAATATTTAGAGAAGGTGGTGTTAGCTATAGTAAGAGTAAATTAAAAGAAAGAGAACTAGTCTCTTAACGTGCTTATTAAAGGTTAAGAGGCTTACTAAATATTAATTAGGTCGCTCTTCTTAAGAGTTAGAGTCGTTATTAATAATTAATAAGTCTCGGAAATTATAAGGGATAGATATTTTGTTATTTATATGCTTGGCCTGTAGCCCCTACAGTCTGTCCTAAGAGAAATAGCTAAATAGCTAGGGAGAAAGAGATGCCGGTTTCGTTATACTTCTACAGCTACTTTAGCAGATTCTGCAAATTAGATGCAACACAGTGAAATAGCTCTGTTGTCTAAGGTCTCTCTCCTCCTGACAGAATGAGCTCAATAGAGAAGCTTCTTAGGCCTTCTCTAGATGTTCCAGGTCTCTTTCTTGCGAACAGGGTCAATTAGCTTATATAATAGCCAGTAAATGAAGCAGAGCACGAATAGAGTTCGGCTCGAACAGAATAAGTGTAACAGAGAGCACTAAAGGAAGGATGTGGCAGTTCAACAGCCTAGCGTACTTGTTCAATTAAAGGAAGGATGGGATAAGCTGGGTAAGAGCCTATCTGACCTATTTAAGAGAAGTATAGCTTGCTAGAGCTGCCTCCTTACTTACCTATTTAGTAATTGCAAAGCCGGGCTTATAACCTGTTGAAGTTCTTACTCTGTTATGATATATTTTCTCCTATCTAGGCTTTCTAGTAGTTACCTAAAAGGGATTTCCTATGCTAAGGGCACAGGAAATAAGGGCGCTAAGCCGCTTTAGGATTCGGCTATTACGGCAGCTCACGCTGCCCTGTAAAGAGGTTGTTAGCTATACAGCTATATCAGTATTAAGCTGTACTACTTAACAGTTCTTCTCTTAGGCACCATTATCTAAGAGGCAAGAGGCCTTTGCTTAACTATTAATCTAGTATTTATTTCTGCCTTATTAATCTTATGACTTAACTATTCAAAGTCTCCTTTAGGCTTATTTCTAGAGCTAATAAATTAGCCTTAGGCTATTTTTCTCTTATATGTTCTTTTAACTTAAGTCTATTCTTTGTCTAACTCACTTAGTTCTTATTATATAAGCGATTATAATTAACTATTATTAGAGAAAAGAAAAGAGAGAGAAAGGGATAAGGTAAAAAGAGTAAGAGTAAGAGTCTATAATAAAGGAGTAAAAAATTAAGAAGAAGAAAAGGAGAGTTCTTTATTTATAGCTATATATATAAATCTTTAAGCCTTATCTTAGTAATTAAATCTTATCTTTGCTTATTCCTTTTCTTAGGTTAGACATATTAGTAACTATGCCTTATAGTCTCTAAAGCAAAGGCTATATTATATAGCCTTTTAATCTGTCTTCTTTTTCTTATTCTATTTTATTAATAATTTCTTGCTTATTCTAATTCGTTTTAATCTATATAAACTTGAGCAGAACTTTATATATTCTGGTCTTTACTTAAGCATAAGGGCCTAAGACTTTTGTCTAGATTATGTTATTTTAAAGTCTTATATAAGACTTTATATTATTTATGTAAAGAGTAATTTCCTTATTTAGTAGCTTTTATACTACTATAATATATTTTTTTTCCTTTAGATTATTTTGTTCCTTATTAATTATCTTTATAATTTTTTATATAGATAATTTGTTAGTTCTGTCCTTTTTTTGATTGCTTATAAATTATATAATTATTTTTGTAATTTCTATAATTATTTAATTAGCTAGTTAAGATTTCTTGATAATAAGCTTAGCAGGGGGCTTTATAGCGCTTTATTATATAATATCCGCGTATAACTATAGCTTTTTCTTTGAGATAAGGTTTTTTAGAGCTAGCTATGTTAGTGCTTCTTTTATACGTTCTAATCTTGTAGCTAGATCGCTAGTCTGGTCTTGCTTCTCTAATGAATTAAGTGTGATGTGTTTGTTTTATATTACTAACACGTCTACTTCGGTAATAGGCGTGTTATGTTGTTGTTGCCTGTACAAGTAGAGATATAGAATAAGATTAAGTAGAAGCCGAACATTGTGCTACAGTACTACTTCTTAAGGACTTTTGTAAGTGTCTTCTTATGCTTAAATTAACTCTTATACAAAGTCAACTATCTAAGTATAAGTATTTATTATTATATAAAGAGAGATTATATATTAACTTAGTCTAAAGAGTTATATAAAAGAGATAATAAAGATAATTAATAAGTAATATAATAATACAAAAGAAAAGAAATTTATTATTATTAAAAAGAAGTTACTAAATAAGAAAATAGCCTTATATATAGATAGTACAAAATTTTATACAAGACTTCAGAAAAACATATTTTAAATAAAAGTACTAAGCTCTTTTACTTAAGTAAAGTCTAAAATATATA
>NW_006913454.1:0-4851 GCF_000464535.1 Endocarpon pusillum Z07020
CGGCTCTACCTAAGGCTCCTCTGTCTCCTCAGGGCTTCAGGTATACATGTTAGCCACTTAATCAGCGCTACTTTACAGCTGTAGCGCCTAGTACGCCCTAGAGGGTATAATAGGGCATAGAAAGGGCATTAAAAATAAATTATAAGCTATTTAAGGACGCTGCCTTTAGGTTATTATAGAAGCCTATAAAGCTACTATTATGTAGGCGCTTAAGGTCAAAACGTTTACTCTCTTAATATACCTCTATATAGAGATGTCTGTAGCTAACTTAACTCTTGCTATATATTAGTAACAAACCTTTATAACATGATTAAAATCACAGCAAGCTATATCTATTAATAAGGTTAAAGCAGCAAAGACAAGCAGGCTAAGCCCTTTATTACTCCTTTTTCTTATATTAAAGATTAATAATGCTTTTAGGCATTATATATTAAGAAGAAATAATAAAATAAATAAATATAAAAGCGAATTTTAAACAGGTTTAATAAGGGCTAGATTTAAAGTGGTTATAGATTAATTAAATTAATCTTTAAAAGAGTCAGAATTAAAATTAATACTTAAAGTTTCTTAGAAATTAAAAGAGATAACTATTTTGTATATTTATTAAGAAAATAACTAAATAAATAGGTTTAAAGAGTTATAATTTTGTATATTATTATTATTACTTTAATAGAATTCTATATGTTATAAATATAAGGAATTATTAAAAATAGATAAGGCAGAAGCAGTATATTATTATAGTGTAGCTAGAGAGATTATAGATTCTATCTAGAACAGGGGCAGATATTTATTTATCTGTATTAGCATTAATATTATGTAACATATTATATGACCTTGGCGTGCCCTGCGTATGCTCTGTATATAGCCTGCGCATGCCTTATGCATGGCCCTTAAATAAGTCCTAAATGTACTTCTTAATACTCCCCCTGCAAAGAGATCTATTTAAGTATCTAGCTCTATTAGTAGTAACTAACCTAAATGTAATTCTCAAAACTCCCCTTGTATTAGTACCGAGTGTGGCTCTTAATACTCTTTTGCTACAGAGATTTATTTTATTGTTTAGCCTTAAAGGTAGCTATTTAAACCCCCTATCTAATGGCCTTGTTAGTTGCTGACATACCCTACTAGTATAAGGTTTGTCGACTATAATAAGTGTAGGAATAACGCGCTAATTAGGACTAGCGTGTGATTTTCTGTGCTATTTATATTAGAAATGCTCCTTCTCTTATTAATTACTTATTAGTAGCTATGTCACGTGTCACGTTAGAAGCAGACGACGAGTACGTGAGATCTTCAGCTTATGTTGAGTATTATCCTAAGACTAAAGAGTCGACGGTAAGGGCCCTAGGGTCGCTTCTATATAGCAAGCATGCCCCTTACTAACGTCTAGTGCTAATTAATACCCGGCGCCCTAGCGCTAGCGGGCGACAAGCATAGTAGCCATGACATTACCCCCCCCTCTAGAAGACTCGACATGCCCTTATGTCTAATAAGAAAAAAAAAAACAGCAGCAGCATATAGCAAAATAAGTATAACATAACAGCACAGCACGCTAACCCAAGGTATCCTCCTGCTACATAGTTACTAGTATCTACTAATATTAAGGCCTGTCTCTTCCTACAGCCACCCCCACCTAGTTCTTTATTAAGGAGACGATATAAAGAGCGCGATAAGTACTTGTAATAACAGTAGACAAGTAAGCAAGCAGGCAACAGCAATAGTAGTAATAGAGATGACAATGATAATAAAGATGAAGGAGAAGAAGAAGAAGAAGAAGTAAGAGATAAGAAAAGAGAGAGATATAAATAGAAGAAGATCTACAGAATAGCAAGGAAACATAGAGTCAAGTCAGTAGTGTTTAAGCTAGTAACAAGATTAAGCCAACAGCATTATAATACGCGTTACTTTGTTTTCCTGGTCTCTTAAGTGATTGCTTTATTATCATCTAGGTGCTCTGAAGGTGACTTATCTCTTAGAGCGCTATTAAGCTAGTGCTGGAATCGCTTAGGTGGACTAGCTTCTTATAAGTACACATTATGATAAGCTTATAACACTAAAGGAGCGTTTTACAGGTTGCTAGCAGGGTACTATATATTATTAGGATCTTATCCTTATTATTATATCTTGTATTCTAGCTAACCTCTGCTAATTCTTAATAATAGAATTCTTTTAACTTCTTACTTAAGATCTTTATTAACTTTAACTATAGAAGGTAGAGTAAGGATCTAGCTAGGGAGAGGATTATTATTTACCTTATATAGCTAGTTTATATATAATATTAGTAAGATATAATAAGAGGACAAGAGCTCTAGCTTATAAGAGTAGCTAATTATCTCTATAATATAAAAGAGGCCTATAACAAAATAGTCTAGCTTATTAAAGGGCTTATTTGTTCTTTATAGCTTCTTAATAATAAATATAAGGTCTCCTGATTAGAAATTAGGCAAGCGACGTTTTTTATTAGCTTAATAAGTATACTAAGCTTAAGCTAAGGTTATATTTATTCTAGTCTAGCTTACTGTGTTATTAATATAGTATAAATGCTCCCTTGCTTACTCTTAAGTAACTCGTTCTTATATATCCTAATATAAGTTATTACTTATCTATATCTAATTAAAATCTAAGTAAGGTTTTTAGCTAAACTTAATTATATAAGGTGTAAGTCCTATAGATTTGTAAATTAAAGCTAACTTTGCAGCATTTAATACTAGTAAAAGATATGCCTAGTCATCTTAGAAGTAATTTATAAATAATTAAAGCCTTATATTAATAATCTAATTAATAATTTCTGTCTAACTATTTATTTAAGAGTAAGCTAATATTAATAATTTAAGCTTAATATAATAAAGATAAGATAACTTATTAAGAAATATACTAATAAACTATAGCTCTTTATTATTAGTAATAGTCTTTAGGCATCCTTTAAATTACTATATATACTTATAAAAAAGGTTAGCTATAATAGTTATTATTAAACGGGTATACAGATTAGGAACAGCTATTGACACTATCAATAGTCACTTCTTGCATGCAGAGTGAGATCACAGTATATCTGTACATCAAGTGTAGATCTTGCTAGCGTACAGATCACGTGGTATTTCCTGTACTAGTAGCACAGGAAATCCTGCACTATACCTGATTAGGAATAACCTGATCAGGCAATATTTGGCTGTACATATACAGCCAAATAGTGCAGACTATAGTCTGCTGATTGGCATGTATTCTCAACACTCCCCCTTAAGCCGAATCAGCTTGTGACTTGTCCTAAGACCTTATTAATCTGAGTAGAGACACATGGTTATCAAACAGTGGTCTAGTAAGGGGTTTGGTTAGTCTGTCAGTTATCATCTTGTCTATTAGGATGTAATCAATCTTGATCTTATTATATTGTACAAGGTCCCTGACATGATGATATACGATGTCAATATGCTTTAATCGATCATGTATATGCGGATTCTTGATAAGCGCTAAAGCAGATTAGTTATCTCCTAAGAGGTTTGTAGTCTATTAGCTTTCTCTTAAGTATTGTGAGAACCCTATGTCCCAGAGTAATTAAGCGAGCTAGATTGCTTATTTTAAATAAGTTGACATGCTAATATACTCAGCCTTTGTTGTTAATATAGCCACAGATTGTTGCTTTCAGCTTAGCTATAATACTGCTCCCCCTGCAAGAATAAAGACGCTACTAATTGTAGACTTTCAATTTACCTTGTCACTAGCATAGTCTGCATCAGAATATCCTACTAAAGACAGGGTTTTTAGTCTATATCAGATTCTTATATCCTTTGTTAAGCGCAAGTATCTCAAAAGATGCTTTATTACAGATTTATAACGCTTTATTAGATCTGACATAAACTAGGCGAGTTTTATTATTACAAATACAATATCTGGTCTTGTATTTAATATTATATATATAATACTTTTAACATACTTCTAATATTAGTATGTATTTACTTGTTTGTCCTTATCTAATAATAAGACTAGAGCATTATATTTATTAATTAGTATCTTAACTAGTCTATACTTATCCTCTTTTATTTAAAGTTCTGATATCATTTTCTTAATATAGGTTAACTAGTCTAGATATAAAGTCCTCTACTAACGATTACAAGTTACTCTTATACCAAGGATCCTTCTAATCTCCCCTAGATCCTTAATCTTAAAGATATAAACAAAGTCCTTCTTGAATTTGATTATGTCAAAGAGTTATTAAGAAACAATTGCTAAGTCATCCACCTAAGTGCTAATAATTATTTCTTTGTTGTTCACAAAGATATATAGGTCAGAAGGAGATAGTTTAAAGTCAAGTTTTAACAGGCTAGCTACTATATAATTATATTAATCCTTAGCGGCTTGTTTTAGACTATACAAGCTTTTTAACATGTGCAAAGCCATTCTATTTAGTATATCAACTCTATTAGGGAGTAACATATATATTATCTTTATATTAGTAGATTCTGTGAATATATTATTAACATTTATCTAGTAGCATTCCAAGTTCTCTATTACTATAATTGCTAATAATACCCTTAAGGAGTCTATACGCATTATTAGGGCAAAGGTTTCTTTATAATTAATACTGTATCTTTGCAAGAAACCCTGAGTCACAAATCTAGCTTTGAATCAGTCTACTCCCTTATTCTCTATGTACTTAATATCTAATACTTATTTGCTTATAATAATATTAGATCCTGCAAGAGGGATAACTTACTTCTAAGTCCTGTTTGCTTATAATACTATAAGTTCTCGCTTAATTACATTAGTCTAGTCTGCGCTAAAAATAAGATCTAAGATTGCCTATCTATACATTGTCAGAATCGGGATCTTCTGCTAACGTACTATATATGCTCT
>NW_006913455.1:0-22206 GCF_000464535.1 Endocarpon pusillum Z07020
GGGCAGTTCGGCACACAAGTAAGCTCTCCTTTACCTAATAGAAGATAATTAGTCTTAATTATTCTTTATTATCTAATTAACTTATATATATTCTTATAGTATAGTCTAATATATCTATTTCTAAGACTATTTGCCTCTTTAAGTCAAATGTTACAAATATAAGAATAAATATAAATTATCTCTTTAACTTTTAGAATATAGACTCTGCTTTTATTCCCTAATAAAAGAGTTAGTCCTTCTTAGTTATTAAAGTTAGTAGTGTTATAATCTTTGAATACCCTTTAATAAACCTCTTATAAAAGTTTATGAATCTAAAAAAAGATTATATTTCCTTAATATTCTTAGGTTAAGGCTAGTCTTATACTACCTTAACTTTAGATTTATCTATCTAGATTCCCTTTATAATTAGAATATAACCTAGAAACTTTACTCTTTTTCTATGAAATTTATACTTCTCTAGTTTAATTAGGAGATATACTTTCTTTAGAGTATAAAGCACTTACTTTATATAACTCCTGTGTTTCTCTTTTGTTTTCAAGTAAATAAAGATATTATTAAAGTATATTATAATAAAGACGTCTAAGAATTCTCTAAGACATTTATTAAGTAAATATTTAAACTTTCTTTTTCTTTTTTAGTATAGTTCTTAAAATCTATATATTCTTTATACTCTTTATAATAAGAGCATAACTAATCTAAATATAAAAAGTATCTATAAGGTTCTTGTTAAATATAGTAATCTGAAACTATTGCGAAAGGTTTCTTAACTTTAGTAGTTTTTGCCTTCTCTAAATTGAATTCCTTAATATTCTTATTATTTTTAATTTCTTCTTATATTAGGCTCTAAGTAATAGTTTCTTACCTGTATTTAAGTTTATTTAGTATAATGCTGTCTTAAAGGTCTTACTTATCTAACTTTTAGTGTATATAAAATTCGCTTTTATTATAGTCTAGATATTTCTTCTTTTTATAAAACTTAATTATAAATACTTTTTCTTGTTTCTTAGGTATTACATTTAGGTTATATATAATATGTTTGTATTCTGCTGCTAGTCTATAGTCTTAATTAAAGCATTTAATTCTTATTTATAGATTTATTAATAATTAAATATAATCTAGTTTCTTAACTTTTAAGATCTTTATATAATTCTTTATAGCTTTAAGTCTTAGTTCTTTATTATTATTATTTGCTTTATATTCTAATTTATTATTATTATAAAATAATTAATATAACCTAAGTTTTTATAAGTATTACTTTATATTATCTTTATTACTTAAATATATAATATAGTTATTATTATAATAAGTAGTCTAAGATAATAAGTAATATAATATTTTAGATATATTTTTCCTTAATTATTCTTATAATATTTTCTTAGGGTTATCTTTCTTACTTATAAATCTCTTATTTACTTAGTTCTTTCTTTAAAGCTTATAGTCTTCTTTTAGACTCTTTTTTATAATGCTTAATTATTACTTTGCGTCTTTATAATCCTTAGTATAATAGCTAGGTTTTCTGTCAATATAGATATAGTCCTTTTTGTGTCTCTCTGTTATAAGCTCGTCTAAAATTCTTTACTTGTTTTTACTATCCTAATTCTTCTTAAGTAACCCTTATTTCTTTTCTTTCTAAGTTATATCTAAGTCTATAGGTATGTTTTATCTTATAAAGTAATATCTTTAGACCCTATGCTTTAGACATTATATATTAGCTTAGTATTATATTAGGATAATAATGTAATTCTTTTTTCTTTTTTTAAGTTATCTTTTATAGTTTTGATTATCTATCTTAATTATTATTTTAATTAAGAGTAACAACTTGCTAAGTTAATTAATCTTAGATAGGTCATCTTTGATAAAGTCTTTTAGCCCTTTGTAGAAGACGACTAATAAGGCAGAGTCTTCCTAGTCTACTTGTAAGGCGATCTGTGTTACAGCTGTTATGCTTATCGCCTGCTAGCGCTAGGGCGTCAGGTATTAATTAGCACTAGACGTTAGTAAGGGGCATGCTTATTATATAGAAGTGACCCTAGGGCCCTCACTGTCGACTCTCTAGTCTTAGGATAGCACTCAACATGGGCTGAAGATCTCGCGCACTCGTCGCCTGCTTCTAACGTGACACATGACATTATCCTAAGACTGCTCTTTGACTGGAAACGGTCGTTAAACTATCGACTGCAAGAGATCTGTATCTCTGGACCCGTTGCCAGCTCATTCTGGGTCGGTGTTGACATTCGAGGTCAGACTCGAGTTTAAAGCAAGCCTCTCTGACACCCTCTGCGCCCCTAACAAGGTTAAAGAAGACAAGGAGATTCGGACCTCTGAATTCAAATAAGCAGGATCCTTATACTTAGCGAGTAAAAGAATAGGGCGCCCTATATGTATATATATAATGACTCTGTAGTTGAGGCGGAGTATAAATATAGGGTCAACATACTCTAGAGCTGTCGGATAGCTGCCCTGTTCAAAGAGACTACTAACCTTTTTCTTATCTTAATAATTATGACACCCTCTTAAGTCCTGTCGTATTTCTCCCCTAACTTACGCAATACTCTATTAGAGCTAAGCTATACATTAACAATAGTGACATCTACTAGCAATTAGTTATTAATATGTAAGAATACAGAGGCAGCTGCCTAGTTCGATATAGCTATCTTTAACCTATTTAGTCCGGCTAGGACCGACAACCCTACTCTTAATGCTAAGACTAATTATTAAAACCCTATCCTATTCTTTGACTTTTCTAATCTCCTTACTAGAGTAGCTTAGCTAAGAGTAATTATACCAGCTAATCTTTAATCTAGTATCAACGTCATTCTAGCTAAGCTATAGCAACAAGGAGTACAAGAACAAAGCTATCTTAATACAGAAGAAAGCTAAAACGCAAGAGAGAACTCAGACGTTATTAGATTTAATAAGGATAAAAGTAGCTGTTATAAAGGACATTAAGAGCCTTAATATTATAGCAGAAGTTGTTAGAAAGAACTAGAAGAGCCTAACCCTAATAGAGGCACGTTAGCTAACTATAACAGGATCAGGCAAGAATAATCTATACACACGCTTACTTTATTAAATCCACTTACAAACAACTATAGCACACCTAGGTCAGGCAAAAACGCGTGCTTTAGTGGCCAGGCTATATTAGTAGCCTTATTAGAGTAGCGATATAGTACATTATATTACTAACTGCCATAAATACTATTAATCCTACAAGCCGCGTGATAAGACATCTGGCCTTCTGCATTCTTTACCTGTCCCTCTTCAACTATAGAACGACCTCTTAATAGATTTCTACATACCTAGTATCATCAGCAATAGATGTAACGCTGTCTTTATAATAATAGATCAGTTAAGCAAGAGACATATTTGCCTACTAACGAAGAAAACAGCCACTATGACTACTACAGCTGACCTCTTTTACAGATATATATAGCGATTCAAAGGATGTCTAAAGACCATCACTAGTAATAGGGGATCGCAATTTATTAACGCCTTTCTTAACAAGCTATCTCGCCTCTGTTATATCAAGCTTAAGTTATTAATATCAGCTTACCCTTAGATAGATAGCTAGACAGAAATCATCAACTAGATTATTAATATAAGGCTTTAACCATTTATAAATCACTTCTAAGACGACTAGACTTATCTTTTACTAGCATTAGATGCCGCAAGGTTAGCTCTAGTTCACAAATCCACAGGACTAACACTTTACATGATTGAGTATAGCCAAAAACCCTGTCTAGATTTCGACTGGACACAGATAAGTGACGGCTCACGCTAGAATGCGCAAGAAAGAGCTATTCAAGAGCAGGCAAGGAAGCACTTACATCATATTAACAAGGCAGTAAGCTAGGCTAGAATGAATATGACCTCAGCTCAAGCTCAGCATGCTCGTTAAGCTAATAAGAAACGTCGCTCGCCTGATTTCTAATCAGGAGACCTTGTATTCGTCATCAAGAAGCTGTGAAGAACAGATAGGCCCTCAGACAAGCTGGACTATCCTGTCGCAGGCCCCTTTTGTATCTTAGAGATGGTTGGCCACTCCTACAAGCTAGAGCTCCTGTCCTCTTATTATATCTCGCTAGTGCTACATGTAAACCGGCTACGTAAGGCAGATAACAATCCTTTCTCTGGCTAGATCCTTACTTTACCTCTTGTAGTTGAAGTCGACAGAGACCTTAAGTAGGAAGTTGAGAGAATTCTGTTGTCAAGAATTAGCAGAGGTCGACTGGAATATAAGATATAATGGCAAGGATAGGACCCTGACGATACATGATACCCTGTTAGCAACCTGTAGAACGCTCCTCTGGCGTTATAAGCTTACTATAACGCGCACCTATAACTGGAATATAAGATATAATGGCAAGGATAGGACCCTGACGATACATGATACCCTGTTAGCAACCTGTAGAACGCTCCTCTGGCGTTATAAGCTTACTATAACGCGCACCTATAGGAAGGTAGTCTACCTAAGCGACTCTAGCACTAGCTTAACAGCGCTCTACGAGATAAGTCACCTTCAGAGCACCCAGATGACAATAGAGTAGCCACTTAAGAAACCAGGAAAATAAGGTAACGCGCATTATAATACCGTCAGCTTAATCTTGTCACCGGCTCAAACACCACTGACTTGACTGTGTATTTCCTTATTATTCTGTGAATCTTCTTTTATTTATATCTCTCTCTTTAGATACTAGTAACTATGTGGCAGGAGGATATATTAGGCCGGTGTGCTGTGCTGTTATGCTGTGCTTGTTTTGCTATGTGCTGCTACTGTGTGCTGCTGCTGTTTTATTTTTCTTCTCATCAGACATAAGGGCATGTCAAGTCTTCTGAAAGGGGAATGATGTCACGGCTACTATGCTTGTCGCCTACTAATGCTAGGGCGTCGGGTATTAATTAGCACTAGACGTTAGTAAGGGGCATGCTTATTATATAAAAGCGACCCTAGGGCCCTTACCGTCGACTCTCTAGTCTTAGGATAGCACTTAATATAGGCTGAAGATCTCGCGTACTCGTTGCCTGCTTCTAACGTGACACATAATAATCTGATAGAATCTAGAAGTGTAGTCTATAACGGATCCCTTCTGCTTTATTCACAATAAGTCTCTTTTAGCTTCCTTGACTATGTCTATATCCTTATATACTTCTTTAATCTTAATTACAAAGTTAACAAAACTATAAAAGATTTATTATATATCTGGTTTTTAGTCTTTTATTACCTCTTTAAGTTTGTCTTTAAGGTAGAGTTTAAACTAGTTATATATAGCCCTTTAAAGAAAGATAACTATATATAAGACCTTCTTTTTATTAGTATCTACTACTTATATATAGAATAGAAAGTTAATTTATAGTTAGTTTAAGAACTTTTGAAGTCTCTTTTTATCTTTATAAAATAAGTCTAGTAGTATAACTTTGAATTATGCGTTCCTTCCTTAGCCTTTAATAATAGTAATACTTATTAATCTTAAGGTAACTAATATAATATATATCTTTAAGTAATATATATAATATTTATTTAATTGTACTTAGTATTCTAAAGAGTAATAATTAAAGTATTAGGGCTCAACTAGTTAAGATAAGTCTTAATTAGAAGCTAGGTCTAGGTGGGTTAATTAAGTAAAACAAAAAGTATAGTAAATAATACTAAGATGTCTTTAACTTAGGTATAAGCTAATAATATAAGTTAATTACAAAGACTATAAAACTATCTAGGAAATAAGTATACTTATATAGGCTAAGAGATTTGTACTTATGGCTGCTTACTTATAAGCGCTTATAAGTGTTACTTATTAGTCCCTCCTTATAAATACCTTGCTTAAGGTTGTCTCTGTATAAGTATATCCTTTCGCTAAGCCCCTTAGGCTTGGTTAGTTCTAGAGTCTCCTTATACAGGGTCTGTATAGCCTCTAAGGCCTGTTAATGCTTAGTGCATTTACATACTGTAATATTTAGTCTGTACTAAAGATAAAGTCTAAGATTACTTGCTTATATATTATTAGAATCAGGATCTTTTACTAATATATTATATATGCTCTTATAATCTTTTAATCTTATAGTTTGTAATACTTATCCTTATTATAATAAATAATGCATTTCCTTTGCTATAGTATAAGAAATATATATACTAGTTATATACTCAGGAGGCAACGCTTATAATTAATTTGTAGTAGCAAGCAAACTCTTACTGTAAGGCGCTTATTAAAGTATGTAAGCTATCCGGACGGATTATAAATAAAGAGGTTTACCTTACCTAATTAAGGAAGCTTAAACTTTATTATATAGCAGGAGGCCGGATTAGGAATTATAAATACTCTATAGCTTATAACGTGGCTTATACATATATAAGCCTTACTAGCTAGTATTAAAGTATATATATTTATATATAGCTATATTATAAATAGATTTTCTAGTTTTTGTTTTAGTAATCTATAGACTATTAACTTATTCTAGTTTTAAGCTATTATAATAAATAAAAGCTTAATACTTACTTGCTATCTTAAGAAATAATATAAAACTCTTTTATTTATAATATAGCTATTAGAGAATCTATTTAGGGTTATTTAACTATATAAGAAAGTCGTTGCTTTAAGAGTAATGCAAAGTCTGTTTAATATAAATACTCTGTATTATATAAAGGTTTAAGAACTATTAACAAGATGATTTATAATTAAATAGAGAGAAGAGAGAGTAACAAAATTTGCTATCCTTTCTTGAGTAACCAGAGGCGAAGCTTAGAGACAAAGCCTCTTCTACAGATTAAGACGCCCTGCGCGTATTAATTAAGTATGTAAAAAGAGTAGCGGATAACTTATTAGCTCTCCTAGCCTTTATAGCACTAGTTAATAAGAATCAAATATATATAGCAGTGTTTGTACTAACATTAGTAGCTGCCTATAAAAAAGAGAAAGCCCTTCGCAGAGAAGGAGGCTAAGCATTAAGAAGCCCTTTAAGAGAAGAAAACTTAAGAAGAAAGATATTAAGACCTTAATAAAGATACCAGCACATTAAGATTAAGGCTCTAAAGGATCGACTTCATGATAAAGAAGAGATTATTTAGAATCTTCGCAACAAGATTATAGCAACTCTAAAGCTATAAGTTTAAGTGAAATCTCTATCAGAGACTCTAATAGAACAAGAGTCGCTGTTTTAAAGGCAAGTCTTATTAAAAATAACTCTGAGCCCTTCTATAGTGCTTGATCTGAAGACAGAAAAGCTGTCTTACCTAGAGGTATCTAAGGACAAGCCTCTTTAGAAGTTTTGCTTCTAATTATTAGTTATAAAGATAAAGTTCATAATTAATATAGTACTTTTTCTAACGAAACTGTCTAAGATTACTTATATATAGTCGCGTATTAGTAGTAACGCTTATAAATTGCTTAGGTCCTACTTTAAAGACTTTAAAAGGGCCTAGATTTCGGATATCTTTATAGATATAGCGAATTGCTTTAACTTCTTGTTTTAGCAAGAGACTACTTATCAGGAGTATCATTACCTATAGCAAAGGCAGCAGGATCTTGCTACCTTTCTAAGAGACTTCTAACAGCTTTCTTATAAAGGAAAAGTCTAAGAAGAGGACTAGATTATAGACCTTTAAAATAAGATTTGAGACGATTTAAAGCAAGTAATTATTTTCTATAGATATATATTAATTCAGAAAATGATTACTAACCTAATATACGCTAATATAAATAGTTAATATATTATATTAAATAAACTAGCAGCTAGTGCTAGCATACTAGCAAAACCTTTGGTTCTTAGTACTTATTAATCTGCTAGTGAATTAATAGTAAAGGAAGAGAGGCTAGTAGCTAAGTCACGACTTCTAAGAGATGTGTCTATAGTAAAGTGCTACTATTATAAGAAACTAGGACACTATATAAAAGATTGCCCTTAGGCATAAGAGCAATCAGGAAAAGAGCTGCCTACTACTAAGATGTTGTAAGCAGGCCTAGTAATATAACTAATAGAGAAGTTATAAGGATCTCTATTATAGTAATAAAGGATAATTTTAAGGCTTTATTTCTAATTAATATTAATATTAGAAAAGGAAGAAGGAGATTAACAGTACTAGTACTATTAGATATAGAATATTAGTTAAATATAATTATAGATTATTAATTAATAAAGTAACTTTATAAAAGGCTATAAATTAAATATAATAGATCTGGCTAAACCTATTCTTATCTCTGATTTTATTAGTAAGATTTATTAATCTATCTTTTAAGCTCTTTATTTATCTATATATATTAGTAAATACTAGCAAGGATTACAGATCTTCTATATAATAAAGACTATATATTCTATAATCTTAAAGAAGAAGTAAATAAGACTATATAACTATATTCTAAATCCTAGGGATTTATTAATAAAGTTTATAAAAGATTATAATTATAAAGAGCAACTTATATTCTAACAGAACTATAAGAGTTAGAGTAATAAGCCTAAAGCTAAGAAGAACGTAGTAAAGAAAGAACTAATAAAGAAGTCATGTAAAAAAGTTGACTATATATATATAGCTAAATCTGAAGCTAACTTAATTAGGAAATTACTACTATAGGTAATAAAGATTCTTAAGCGTCCTAAAACCGCCCTGACTGTCTTATAACCTCTACACTTTATTAAAGTAGAAAAGACTCTAGATAACAGAATAACTATAGCCACCACTTATAAAAGAAAGGTTAAAGAGGCTAGGGCAGCCTAGCATAGTACTAAGCTTATAAGTATTATAGTATTTAAGTAATTATTAATTATCTCTAGTACAGAAATGTTTACTATTATAATAAAAGATATAAATAAATATATTAAGAAACAAATCTAGCTAGAACTAGATTTAAAGAAGGTTCTTCTAATAGAATTTTAAGAATTTGTAAATATATTCTTAAAGGAGGCTTCTAATACTCTTCTAAAGCATAGAAAGGAATATAACTATAAGATTAAACTAGAAGCAGGTGCTAGGCTGCTACAAATGTAACCCCTGTATAAGATAAGCCTAGATAAGCTTAAGATAATTAAGAAATATATTAAGAAGCATCTTAAAAAGAGATTTATTAAATTAAGTACCGCCTTATTTATATTACTAATTCTTTTAGTATAAAAACCCTAGAAGAGACTTTACTTCTATATTAATTTTAGGGATCTAAACGCTATTACAAAAAAGAATAGTTATGTTATCCCTTAAATTAATAAGACTATAAGTCTTCTTAAAAAAGCTATAGTCTTCTTTAAGCTAAATATTTAATAGATATATTACTAGATTTATTTAGTAACTAAAAAGGATTATAAACTTATTATTTTTAGTATTATGTATAATAATTACTAATATAAGGTATTATTATTCAGATTAACCTCTGTGCTAGCAATATTCTAACGCTTTATAAATAAGAAATTTATAAAGGTGCTTAGAAAATTTGTTAAATTATACCTAGCTAACATCTTAATCTTTAGCTAATTAAGAGAAGAACATAAGTAATATATATAGGAAGTCTTATAAATTCTCTATAAAAGTAATATTTAGGCTGATATTAAGAAATGCGAGTTCTATATATAGTTAGGCATTTAAATAAATCTAGAGTATGTATAAGTCATTTAGAAGTAAGAGAAACCTAAGCTAAGAGATATTTATATAGTATAAAGATTCTTAAGATTTATTAACTTCTATTAATAATTTTGCTTAAGATTTAATAAAGTAGCAAGGCCGCTAAATAACTTATTAAAGAAGGATATAAGGCGTATTTAGGATAACTATTATATAAAGATATTCTAAGCCCTAAAGGACCTAATTTTATAAGAGCTAGTTCTAGCTTATTTTGATCCTAAGAAGGAGATAATTATAGAGTATAATATAAGCGACTATATAATTAATAGAGTATTCTTATAATAAGAGAAAGATAAAGAACTTTATTTTATAATATTCTTCTTAATAAATATAGTATTAGCAAAGCATAATTATATAATTTATAATAAGGAACTACTAATTATTATTTGTTATTTTAAGAAATAGTTACTAAAGCTATGCTTATTAAAAGAGGATCTTATTTAAGTACTTATAGATTATAAGGCTCTAGAGTATTTTATATTAATAAAGAAGCTAATATATTAATAAGCACGCTAGGCAGAGTTGTTATCTTAATATAACTTTAAGATTAGATATTATTTAGAAGCTATTAACAGGAAAGTAAACACATTAATTAGGCGAGAGACTAAGATCCTAAGGGCTAAGAAGGACCCTAATCTATATCAGACTCTGTTATAAGTAGACATGCTATCTAAGGAGATAAAGAATAACCTAAAGATCTTAATAGTATAGGCATTACTAAAGAAGAAAGATTTATCGCTTTAAGAAAGAGTAAAAAAGAAGAATTATATTAATAAAACGTTTAATATAATTTAGATAGAAAAACGAGTAGAAAACCTTAAGAAGAAAATATTTAGGTATAATATTTAAGATTATAAAAATAGAGAAGAAGTATTATAGTATAAAGAGAAACTAATAGTACTAGTAATAATAATAATAGATGTGATTCAAGAGATTTACAAGAATAAAGAGACAGAGCACTTAGGCTATATAAAGATTAAGAAGGCTATTATAAGTAGTAAGTACTATATTACAAACAGATACATATTAGTTAAGAGATTCCTACAGAATTATTATGTCTATAAGAGGGCTAAACTTGTATATCAGCTCCTTATAAGCCTATTATAACCTCTCCTAGTTCCTAAGCGCTTTTAGCAAGACATCTTAATAGATTTTGTTACAGAATTACTATTATTAGAAAAGCATAATATTATTTTAGTAATTATAAAGGAAGGCATAACTTCAGAAGAAATAGCCAAAATACTATATAGAAATATATAGAAGCTTCATAGGCTCCTTTAGATAATTATATCTGATTAAAGACCCTAGTTTATAAATAATATATAAAGGTAATAGTACTATATTCTAAAGATTAAAGCAAAGCTCTTTATAACATATTATCCTTAAATAGATAACTAAATAAAGGTCTTTAACACAGAAATAGAACGATATCTACAGGCTTATATAGACTTTATATAAGATAATTAAAATAATCTTCTTTCTAGTACTAAATTTGCTGTAAATATAGCTATATTAGAATTTATCTAGCTCTTATTATTTATAACTATATATAAATATTAGCTAAGAATAAGCTTTAATAAACCTAAATCCGCAGAGATAATAAGGATATATATAGCCTTAAGAAAGGCGAAAGACCTAATAAAACTAATAAGAAAGGTTTAGAAATAAATATAAGAGTATCTAAAGGCTATGTAGTTATAGCAATAAGAGTAGATAAATAAGTATTACTAGGAAATCAATTTTGAAGAAGAAGATAAGGTCTAGTTATTAATAAAGAAAATTAGTATAACAAGATCTTACAAGAAACTTAATTCAAAATAAATTAGGCTATTCCCTGTTATAAAGAGACTTGAGCAGAGTTTTCGTTTAGAACTGCTCATATTAATAAGGATTCACAATGTGTTCTATGCATCACTACTAACTAAGGACCCTGCCGACCCTCTGCCAGGGCAGGAGTACCTATAGCCTCTGCTAGTAGAGACAAAAGAAGAGGAGGCGTGAGAGGTCAAAGATATAGTTGACGTTAAGAGAGTGGGCAAAGCATAAAAGGTATAAGCAAGATAGGTAGGCTGGCCAGAGGATCTGATCTATTACCTTATTACAAACTTCAAGGGCTCTAAAGACTTGTTTAAAGACTATTTTGAAAGGCACCTAATAAAAGAGGTGCCTAATTAATTAATTTAAGGCTAAGTACAAAAAATCTAATAAGAATATTACGTAATAGATTTAGCTATATATATATATAGTTAAATATTAGACTAACCTAATAAGGAATTACTAGGCTTAATAATATTAGGATAAAAGTAGACTTGCTTTTTTATACTCTTAATTAAAGGTAATTAATTTTTTAGAGAGGAGGAATAATATAATAAATAATACATTTTCTTTGCTATAGTATAGGAAATATATATGCTAGCTATATACTTAGGAGGCAACGCCTATAACTAACTTGCAGTAATAAGCAAACTCCTGCTATAGGGCGCTTATTAAAGCGTGTAAGCTATCCGGATAGATTATAAATAAAGAGGTTTGCCATACCTAATTAAAGAAGCCTAAACTTTACTATATAGCAAGAGGCTAGATTAGGAACTATAAATGCTTTGTAGCCTATAACGTAACTTACATATACACAGGCCTTACTAGCTAGCATTAAAGTATATATATCTATATATAGTCACATTATAGATAGATTCTCTAGCTTTCGTTTTAGTAATCTATAGACTATTAACTTATTCTAGTTTTAAGCTATTACACTTATTATTATCTTAAGTTTGCTTGCTTATTACTTATAGTCCTGCCTTAGTAGATTTATTTATTTACTATTAAAGACCTAGTTTTTTAGTATTCTTTTTTATTTTTATTATAATAATCTTCTTATTTTTGTAGCTATCTAGTATTAAAGAAACTTTAATTAATATTTTAATAAATGTCTTTACTAATAAGTATATATATATTATTTTATTTAATATTTATTTAGTCTTTACTTTTAGAGTTATATAGATACTAATAACTTTAAGAAAAAAATCTTATATCTAGAAAACTTTAGGCTTACTTTACTTAATATATGCTTTTATAATGTGTTTGCCTTACTTTATCTTATTATTCTATAAACTATTACTTTATATACAAAGAGTCTTAATAACTGGCACTACTAGTTAAAATTACTCCTTAAGGCGTTAGTAAAGGCCTGGCCAAACTAGAGATGGCTTTAAGACAAATCCCTTGCGGCCTATTCTATATTTATAAGGCGCCCTGTACGCCGCTAGCGTTCCTCGTGTGAAGGGGATGCTACTTGTGTGCGCTTCCTTAGCCCTAGCAGTACGTCACTCCCTTGTGAGGAGGCAGAGAAGGATTGAGGTGTCCACTGTCCTGTGTTTCGCATGCTAGACGCATGCGTATACAAAGCGATTCGACGCCTCTGGATGCCTTCAAAGTATGCGCGGAATGAGGAGCACTCCTAGCGTTGCTATAAGCGATGCCTCTTTCCACAGTTGGCACAGGATATCCTCTCTTTAGGGCAGTCCTTTGTTGCATGATCGCCTGTGTATTGCCCGCACCTCGCCTTCCTTCCGCACGCCTTTTGTGTGTGTCCTTATTGTTAGCAGTTAAAGCACTAGGTAGCTATTAGGGCCTGTTTAAATAGTTAGGTTTTGAATAGTTATGCTTTAATTATAAGGCCGCCCTGAATAATACAGTGTTACATCTCCTAAGTAAGGAACCTTATTAATAGAGAGTCCCTAGTCTTTATATGCTTTTTATATATATCTTATATATTTATGTCCTCTTATTTATATAATTATCTAATTCTTATGATTTAGAGCTCTAGTATAATTAATTTTAATATTAATATATTATATATATACTTAATAAAACCTTAATTACTTTTATTAAGTAGTTCTTTTTATAGATCTTAAGCTCCTTTATAAATAATAGGCTATATATATAGTCTTTTATAGCTTTATTAGAGACTATAATGTTAATATTGCTATTTTGTAGCACTTAAATAGCTGCTGCTCTTAAGATAGTCTTCTTTACTTCTTTTAGTATTTCTTTATTGTTTTTCCCTTTTGACTTAGCTAATTAGACTCATACGCTATAGCGCAGTTCTATTTTAATGGTTGCTTAAGGTTTTATTAATAAGTAATTTCCTTTATTATTAATATAAGAAATACCTAATTAATTAAGTTAACTATATATAATATAGCCAAATTTGGTTTAGTATCTTAATTAGTAATAGGCTCCTTTTAAGGTTATCCTCTTAGTATATAATCTAATAAAGAATTAGAGGTCTCTCTTATATAAAGATTATTAGTTTTATTCTTTTAAAGTTTATTAATTATTATAACTAAGAAATAAATTATATATCTAAGATCTAGTATATAAATATAAAACTACTTTATTATATTCTCTTTATATCTTATAAATATTCTTACTCAGCCCTAGTCTATTAGCTTGTCTTGTCTTCTTAATACTAATAGTGACTTTAGATTTATATATAAATAATACTTGCATCCCTAGATCTAAATGTAATTAATTAAGAGTTTTGTCCTAGTTTAGGCTTCCTTAAGAGTGATTCTTTGTCTATTTATCTTCAGGCTAATTATAGTCTAGTTATAAATATATGTCTTAGTCTTTGCTACTTTATTCTATAGTTTAAGTAATAACTTAGATTTCTTTAATATTACTTAAATATTATTTTCTGTTATCTAAATTATATATTCGGCTATATTGTTCTAACTTAAGGTATATAAAATAGTATATTACGTATTAATTCCTATCTATTAGCTTTATTTATTAAAGGTTTATTTAAGTTCTCTAATATTATTACTTTAGATTACTTTTAGCTTTATTCTTATAATAAATTCTTTATTTTAATACTACTTTTTAAAGTAATCCTTTACTCTCTTTTAATTCTTAATTAGGATTACTTATAACTTTCTAGAATAATTATTAATAATCTCTAGGAAGTATTAAGTATTATTAAGTACTATTAGAAAGAGGCTATAAATATTAATTAATATAAGGTTAAGAAGATTAGCTTTATACTAAAAGACTTAAGCATTTATTTAGTTTCTTATCTTAGTTAAATTATATACTTTATAAATGTCTATTTTACTTAGCTTATAAATTGCTTTTTATAATATTATAATCTTATATAAATTCTGTGCCCTTAGTAAGCTTGCATTAAGCAGCTATTTATTGTTCAGACAACTAGGATATAGATTCTTACCTTTTTATAGTATTCGGTATCAGTACTCATTAGCGTAGTTGCTAATGATAAGGAAGCCAAAGAGAATCCACTATGATTATGCGGGCGTAACGCGTGCGTTTTGTACGTGTTGTGACTGCGCACCATACCAAATTAGAGGATACTAGGTTTTGAAAACTATCTGACTCTTATTTATCTGACTTGTACTCAGACCTGAAACTAGTCTTATAACTAGTGAATATAATATTATTCTAAACAAGAGATAGGACACCTCTATACTTGTCTCCTTCTGAGTTCACGCGTTATGTGTAAGTAGGCAGCGACTCACTAATAAAGAGAGAAAATCCTTTGACATAAATAAATTACTAATATTTGGCAGAACCTTATTAAGACTTAGAGTCTCACGTATAAAGAACTTTGTTAAGGCCTTAAGGCTATTAAGTAATAGATTCCCCTTAAGGTATTACAGGCAGTCTAGTATACATAGACTCTGCAAAAATATAGATAATCTATAAATAAGAGAATATTTAAAACGAATTTAAGGCGCTTATTAAGGTGAAGCTATAGGCGTAACTATATAGCACTTATTAAAGCATAGCTATAGGCATAGCTATATAGCACTTGTTAAGGCAAAGCTACAGAGACAGTATAAAGGCATCTATTAAGATATTAGTAATATAAGCTTAGTTAATAAGCGAGGAATTAGTATATAGCTAGCATATATATACTTTATAAGTTGCTTATAAGACACGATTAGTCTATATAAAGGAGACTTTTATAAATAATGCGAAGGAAAGGATTTATAGATCTAATGTGGGGCATAATACACAATAATAGCTACTAAGGAGACTATCTGTATAGCTTAAGAGGATAGCAGCATATATTAGTATATAAAAAGTCTAGGACAGTTATCTTACTCGTACTAAGAGCCTGCAAGAAGCATACGTTTTGTATATAGATTAAAGTGATATCGTTCTAGCTAACGCTAGTGCTATATGCTTATAGAGTAAACTATAATTAAAGTGTAGATAAGGGTTTGGCCGGGCCTGAATCTTAAGTATATTGTTAAAAAGTAAGCCTAAGAGCAAGAGTCCTGAGCTTATATAAGAAAACGTGGCAGAGACCCTGTAAGAAAATATGAACTCTGCATTATATTAGTAGCTAACTAGCTAGTAATATAATAAAATTATAGCCTAAATATAGCAAGTCTAGCCCTAACTACTTAAAATAGCAAGCTAATAATTCTGAATATGTATAACTTAAGAGCAAGCGGACCACATATACACAAATAAAGACACATAGCCCACGCTCTTAGTAAGGCTAAGAGAGAGGTCCTACTATTAGGAGACTTTAACACCTATTACCCTGTTTAGGGAGGCACTAGTACTACATATAAATAGGGTATGAATTACTTACTTAATAAAGCTAATTGCTATAACCTCAGACTACTAACCCTAAGGGGAGAGGCAACCTAAAGAAGGGGCACCTGCAGCTTAGTAATTAACTTTATATTTGCGTTACAAGCGCTAAGCGATTAAGTAACCTTCTGCAGCCTAGAAGAGCGCTAGGCCCTGCTACAAGACCACATCCCTATTAGGATAGATCTAGACATCTAAGTGCCACAAGGATTATTAGCAAAACGTACGTGATTCGCACTTGCAGAGCTAGACAAGAAAGGCCTTATAAAAGCACTATACTAAACTTAATAGGATTAGATAGAGAGCCTGTTACAAAGCATTTAAGAAGCCCTAGAGACCTTATTACTATAATACTACCTTAGAGCTAGACCGAGTCTAAGGGCACACCTAAGTTAGTCTCTTAAAGCTAGTATGCTATTAATATGTGTAAAGCATATAAGACATAGATATACTATTACCTACAAATAAAGAGACCTTTATAGCTTTAAACGCTTTTCTAAAGAGCTAAAGAAGGAGATGTAGCAGGTATTAAGAGTAAACTAAAGACGTCTAGTTAATAACCTAACTAACGCTAAGAAATAGCAGAGAAATAACAGGCTTTAGAGGCTCTCCTAATAAAGTAGGCAAGTAGCAGAAAAGCCGTACGCTGAACCTTATATCCTTGCCCTGTAGCGGAATAAGAGAGGCGAGCTAATTATGTTAGACAACAAAAGGGCCTAAATCCTGGCAGAGAAATTCTTCCCGGCACCCCTAGTAAGCTCTGCGAACCTCCTACGGCCTACATACGCGACTTAAATAAACCAGACATTAGCACTTAATAGCTTTGTCTTAGTAAAGAAAGTACTAGCGGTAATTAATAGGCTCCTAAGCGGGAAGGCTATAGAGCCAGATAATATCCCAAACAAGGTCCTTAAGGGAATCGCCCTAGAAATCGCAGCTAGACTAGCGTATATGTATAGCCTTTATATATAGTACGCTTCTAATACAGTATAAGGAATTAACTATAATAGTCTTGCGCAAAGAGGGTAAGAAGGACTACTTGTTGCCTAGCAGCTATAGGCTAATTGCCCTAGAGAACATGCTAGCGAAGATTATTAAGAAGGTCCTTATGACCTGCTTAAGCAATGTGGCAGAATAATACTCTCTGCTCCTCTAGACCTAGATAAGGGTAAGAAAGAACAGATCTATAGCTTCTGCAATAGGCCTATTATCCTTATGTGTTCAGACTATATAATAAGCATAATTAGGGAGTATAGTCTTAATACTAAGCCTAGACCTAGTAAACTATAATTAAAGTGTAAGCAAGGGCTTCGTCTACCTAAACCCTAAAGCATCTCGCCTTAAATAATAAATATAGGAAAGCGTAATAAAGACCTGGTAAAGAAATATAAACTCTATATTATACTATTTTATAAGGAAAAGCTACCTTAATTAATATAGAATAGTATAATAAAATTATAAGCCTATTAAAATAGTTCTAAGATCTAAAAAAAGAAATGTTAGGATTTAGCTTTATAAATAATACCTACCTAGTAGTATAGAGTAAAAGCGCACAACAAAACTATCGCAGGCTAACCGCAGCTTATTTATAATACTAATGCTAAGCAGAAGTATATAACGCTAAGTTTGTCTCTAATAAGTACTAGTTAATACACTTTATATAAAGTAGGTGTCATGTATATAAAGACCTTATATTAATTATCTAAATAAATGACTATTAAGTAATAGTTAAGGACAAATAATATAAAGTGAAAGCGTATAATAAAATTATTATAAATTAATTATAGCCTATTTATAACACTAATACTAGGCGGAAGTATATAATGCTAAGTTTGCCTCTAATAAGTACTAGCTAATATACTTTATATAAAGTAGGCATTATATATAAAAGAACCTTATATTAATTATCTAGATAGGTGGCTATTAAGTAATAGTTAAGGATAAAGTAATTAGGGTACTAAGAATATAGCTAAACCTTAGGCTTACCTAGAATAAATATATAATATATATAACTTGTAAGGATATTATAGCCTTTAAGGCCTTAGCAAGACTAGTTTTCTCTATCTAGAGACTATTAATATATAATTTGTAGCTACTATATATAATAGTAATTAGGCTTACCTTACTATATAGTATATAAGAATAGGGTTTAAGTATATAAGATATAAAGGAAGCATTAGTAAAAGTTATAACTAAATTACTTAAAAAGGTCTAAAATAGTTACCTTTATTATATTATAAAGGGATATAAGTAAACGCTTAAAGTAATATTAGAAAGAGAAACTTAGATCCTACTAATTAATATTTATATTATAAATATAAAGCAATATTATATAATTAAAACAAAAGACTATTAAGTAAAAAAGGAGATTACTAAAATAACTAATATTATATAGAACTGTATACAAAATACACGCTTATTACAGCTATGCCACAGGCTAAGGACTAGCAGAGAGAATGCTGCTACTAAAGCGCAACAGAGAATCTAAGAAATACGCGAGTAGATAGCAGAGTAATAGCGCTACAGGCGAACCGCATGCGCAATATAGGCTTGCTGAACACCGTAGGGCAGAGGCTAGGACCCTTGATCACCTAGGCTAAGGAGACTACCTGATGAAAGGAACCTACTTACCAAATAGGGTAATCTTAAGTAGAAGAAGAGGTGGGCAGCCACACTACAGAGAAGGAGAGGCTGGCTATAAGCAACAATCTAGTCTACTCCCTAGGAGCAGGACACTCATATGTTATACACAGGGTTAACAAAGGCAGAGGCAACGGCACTATTCTTAATGCGGTCAGAGGTTATAAGCCTAAACGCATAATTAGCAGCTATCTAAGTACCAGATACTAACCTTGCCTGCGCCTGCAGCTAGTATACGCAAATAGTTCGCCATATCCTACTATACTGCCCAAGATATAACAGAGTAAGCATGCTAACTGCCTGCAGAACAGAGCGTATAAGCGAGATCCTTTCCTAACCCGCATGCGCAAAGCACACGACTTGCTGGTTTATCTGCATAAGGATCTTAGAGCAATTTCGTACTGAAAAAGAGATAGCAGAGGAAGAGCTAGAAGGGTACAGAGTATTTAATGCAGCAGAGGAGTGGTAACAGCAGAGGTTAAGACCCTCTAAGATATTCAGAGTATAGTTAAAAGGGTGACTATACAGAAGTGAGCAACAGGTACGCTGGCGAAACGCAGATAGGGCGAAGGCGCCTTGTAAGGTAATCTTAGACCTCTGTTGCGATAGCTATGCTTATCTAGTCTAGTAAGTCTAAGGTTTTCCTTATTAGGCTTTTTCCTTGCTAGATAACTATCTATATAGCCTTATAAATAAGGACTAAATAAACATTAAATAAAATAATATATATATAAATTATAACTTTTAAATAAGCTCTTCTTATTTTAAGAAATAAGTCTTTTAAATAATTATTATACTTTAAGCCTTTTAAAAAGACTTAATTTATTAATTTAAACTTATAATCTTAGTAATAATATAAAAGTAAATAGCCTTTAGATAAGTCTGCTCTAATTTTAACTTTTAGAAATTATTCTTTAAATAGTTTTTATTATAAGGAATACCTTTCACTATATAATATAAATACTTTAAGGAATATAAAGAAAAAAGGCATACTGTCTTATTATAAGTATATACTAAACATAATATAACAATATAATAACCTTAAAAGGCTATCTTCTTAGAAAGAGCCTAACACTAAACACTAGAGGAAGGTTTACTAATGTAATAAACAGGTAAAGATATTACGAAAAGAGAAATTACAAAACCCTGAGAAATTAAAAGACGCACTCTTAGCTTGTAGGACCAAGCTAGTAAGAGGAGGGGATAGTGTTACAGCACGTGAACACGCCAAGCACCGATAGGCATTACGGAGCTGCCTGACACTCTGCGAAGGAACTATGACAGACTTGGACAGGACTAGACCCTGAACTACACACATAGTCAGACCTGGACAACGTAATGATCAGAGGTGATCAGGATGAGCACTCATGAGCAATGATCAGAGGTGATCAGGGTGAGCACTCATGAGCAATGATCAGAGGTGATCAGGGTGAGCACTCATGAGCAATGATCAGAGGTGATCAGGGTGAGCACTCATGAGCAATGATCAGAGGTGATCAGGGTGAGCACTCATGAGCAATGATCAGAGGTGATCAGGGTGAGCACTCATGAGCAATGATCAGAGGTGATCAGGGTGAGCACTCATGAGCAATGATCAGAGGTGATCAGGGTGAGCACTCATGAGCAATGATCAGAGGTGATCAGGGTGAGCACTCATGAGCAATGATCAGAGGTGATCAGGGTGAGCACTCATGAGCAATGATCAGAGGTGATCAGGGTGAGCACTCATGAGCAATGATCAGAGGTGATCAGGGTGAGCACTCATGAGCAATGATCAGAGGTGATCAGGGTGAGCACTCATGAGCAATGATCAGAGGTGATCAGGGTGAGCACTCATGAGCCTACAGAGAGTATATAATCTAGTTAGAATAAGGAAAAAAGAAGAATAAAAGACTATATTTCGTATATAATATAGCTACTACAAATATCTTGTTATACTATTCAGGTTAATAAATATACCTGTAATATTCTAAGCCTTAGTTAATAATATTCTAAGAGAATTCTTAGACATCTTTACTATAATATACCTTAATAATATCCTTATTTATTTAAAAACAAAAGAGGAACACAGAAGTTATATAAAATAGGTACTTTATGCTCTAAAGAAGGCACATCTCTTAGTCAAATTAGAGAAGTATAAATTTCACAAAAAGAAAGTAAAGTTCTTAGATTACATCTTAATCACAAGTAGAATCTAGATAAATAAATCTAAGGTTAAGGCAGTACAGGACTAGCCTTAACTAAAGAATATTAAGGAAATATAATTTTTCTTTAGATTTACAAACTTTTATAGGAGATTTATTAAAGGGTATTTGAAGATTATAGCGCTACTAACTTTAATAACTAAGTATTATATTTTATATATATATTAATTATTAACTAGAACCACATATTTATCTAGTTAGGATCTTTATAAAGGGCTCTCTAAAAGTTATATATATGCGAAAAATATGTCTTAAGCTTAGGGCAGCATTATACAAAATTGTATAGCTACTACTTGCTAATAGGCTTTGTATGACACGTCTAAGAGAGGAGATCAGCCATATCTTATATGTTGTTAATCCAGGGCAGGAATCCTCGCGAATTCAAGTTAAGGATATATTATACAAGTGTCTCTTCTTTAGTCAGGGTCAAATTATGTTAGGCATTACGTTCTTTAGCCTTTAGGGTACAGCTCTTTATTTAATTGCGGAGAGAGATTTAAGGGATATTATATGTCTTTATAGCATGTCGGATTGATATTTCCTAGTTTGTACAGATAGTCTAGATGATAAGGAGAATTCTGGCTTCTTAGGATTAAGAGTTTATTATGTTATTATATTATAGCTATATATAATAGTTAGAAGATTATAATATAGAAGAAAAGTGTGCCAGACACTTATATACGCTAGATACTTATAAACTATATTAAGGCTTTTTTATTAAAACTACTTAAAAGCCTTAATTTATATAATAAAGAGCCAAAAAAAAGGCTAGCGCTTAGACTAGATATATATAATATATTTAATAAGGTTATTACTCCTTCTTTTATATATATCTAGGCATATTTTGTTCTCTAAATATGTAATCTTAAATCTGCTAAATTTATTGTCATCCTTTTAATTCTTCTTAAGAGTCCTTTAAAGAGAGAAAGCCAGTTAGTTATATAATTAGATATACTAGTATTAGTAATCCACTTAAGGATCTTACAGGTTAACATCTCTAGTGCTGTAAGATAGACTTTTACTCTGCCTTCAGAATTAGAGAAGAAGTCCTCTACGCTTATACTTTCTTCCTTAACTACTCTCGTTTTTAGCTTGCTTCTCTTGCGTTAACTTGCTTAAGCTCTGTCAACAATCTCT
>NW_006913456.1:0-19459 GCF_000464535.1 Endocarpon pusillum Z07020
CTTTTGTCTTCTTTAGCATTAGTACTAGTAAATTATTAAGTAATTCTATTATTTCTTTTAGTTATATTTTAAAGATAAATTACTTATAAGTTAGATTATAAAGATAGCAATAAGGGTATTTATAAGAAGATTAGCAAAAATATTATAAGAAGCTTTATTAATGCCACAAAAAGGGAACTACAGGCGCTATAATATTATATAGAGGTTATATAAATTTTTAAAGCTAATAATATAGATATTTAGTTAATAATTATATATATAGAATTTGCTTACTGCTTTTTTTATTAATTTTAAGTCTTCTTATCTCTTAGTAAAATTCTCTTTTATTAATATTTATTATATCTTACATAAAGATTAATTTAGATCTATATAAAGAGAAGATACTTATACTTATATCTCTTAAAAAGATAAACGTAAATATTATTTAATATTTATATAATTTATATTATTTTTAACTAGCTAATTATATCCTTTGAAGACATCTAAGAAAGTAGGACATCCTTATACAAAAATAGACTTAAGATATGCCTACTTTATAAGACTAAATAACTAGTCTTTTCTTTAATAGCCTTAATAATAATTAACTTTATTACGCTCTTTAAATAAAAGAATATAAAGTATACAGAGTTATTAATGCTTACTTATATTATATTATCTAGATTTATATTAATATCTTAGGGTATATCTATTTATTTATTTGATTTTTATACTGATGTAGTCCTGGCCTAGGGCTAGTCTATACAGGGGATACGTATAATTAAGAACAGTTATAACTCTTAATAACAAACAAGAATAAATGTAAGGAAACCTTTCTAAGGAAAAAACCTTACTGCTAATAAGTAGACAAGTTCTTTAGGGCGCTTTGACAGTATACACAGGGCTCTGTAGCTATAGTATAGTTAGGCGCAAAGTTGTTTAGCTGCAAACAAGAACTAAGGGAGGGCCCTAGCCTTTATTAGTTAAAGCGTTATTATCTTAAGAGCCTTTGGATTATTAAGGAGACAGTAGTAATCTACTATACTAGTAATAGTAAGCATCTTGTGTCTGTCTAAGAGCAGCAGGCAGTCTATAACTACATATTAGGCAGTCTATCTTTTTTAACCGCACCTGCAGAATAATAAGGGAATGTCTAGAATATTTTATTTAAAGAGGAAGTCTGTAAAGCCTATTTTATTAGTTCTTAGCTATATAATAAGAGAGCTTTATGCCTTAGCTAAGCCTTAATATATCCTTAATCTCTGTTTGCTAATTTCTTTATTCTAAGCAGGGCTTAAGGCTTACTAGAGTGCTGTTAGGTAGACGCTTTATAATAATTACTAGTTCTCTAACTAAGATGCTCTAATTATTTAGTAATAAAACTAGTATTATTATTATACTTCTGTAAGTAATATAGCCACTTCTTATAAGGGTTTTTCCTATAGCAGGGAGTATTCTAGGGCTTGGTTTAGCTTTATCTCTGTATTAAGCTTAAGAAGGTGTTGTTTATGCTAGTTATGCTTTTTAGCACCTAGTATTATAGTAGTATGACAGGGGCGTTCCTGCTATAAGTCAAGCTTCTTAATAATCTAGAGATAGCTTTTATAGATAAGTTACCTTATGCTTATAACTATAAGTCTGTAATAAGAGTCTATCTAGATATTATTAAGTAGTAACAGAAGGGGCAGGAAGTAAGTCTCCGCTTTAAGGACTAGAATAGGCGTGGCTTTATAAGCTCTAGCTATTATACGTAAGCACCTGTTCTAGATAAGCAAGAGTTTAGTAGTATTTGATTTTGTGCCTTATAACTTATTAGAAAGATGCTAAATAGCTAATACATAAGTCATTACTAGTTTAATAACAGCATTATAAATACGTCTTATATATAAGAGAAAAGCGCCTTATATAAAAGTTAATAGAGTTATAAGTATAAGCGTCTATTAAGTTATCTTTTAAAATACCTTTTTAACGTAAGGGCCTTATTTTAGTTAAGTATTAATCTGAAGTCTTAGTACTCTAATATCTATTTTTATTACTATTAGAGTGCCGGCTATATTAATTATTTCTTTTATATTAAACTTCCTTAGGTTTCTTATAAGGTAAATTAGCTTATACTTTTGTAGCGTAAAAATAACGTACAAAGATAGTACTATAACAGTAGGCCTAGCGTGAGCACTTATTATGTAACTACTCTAAGCATTTATAGTTCTCTTTTATACTTTAGCTAAATATAAATATATTAATATTATTAATAAAGTTAAAAGCGCTTACCTTAGTCCTTTGATAATTAGTAATATCTAATAGATCTGTATTATAGAAGAGGTACAGAATAAGCGAGACTAGAGAGCCTTAAGGGATCCTTATATAGACCTTAAATCTCTTAGACGTCTTATTACTTATAAAGAGTATAAAAGTTCTGTTTAATAAAAAGCTTATTACTTATTTAGTAATTATAAGAGGGATCTTACGCTTTCTTAGATTATAAATTAATTATTAATATAATACTATATTAAAGGCGCCTATTATATTTATACTTAGTAGAGAAGCTACCTTATCTTTCCCTTAGTTCTAGACTATATATATCTATTTAGTAAGGAGCTTTAGTACTGCCTTAGTTAAGCGGTTGCCTCTTACTCTTATTTATATCTCTAGGAAAGTATTATATTACTTAGCTAAAAAGGTAATTTATTATATTATAATAGACTCTAGCGTCTTGCCTATTATGTTAAGTAAGGCTATTAGTCTATAAGTCTTAAGAGATGAGTAGTCTAGTTTATTAGGTTTTCTTAAAGCTAATATATAGGCCTCTTAAAAAGCATAAGGGTGGTATCCTAGTAATATGCAAATAAAGAATAAGTAAGTAAGCATAAGTATAAGCTAGTTAATACAGGCCTAAAGAATCCTGTTAAAGATCCTATTAAGGCCCGGGGCTCTGTCTGCCTTTATATACTAAATAGTATTTTATACCTCCTCTTTAGTAATGGCTATAAGGCAATAATGTGCCTGCAGGTATACCGCGTCTTTAATATTATTAAGTAGTGCCTCTAGTAGTAGCAGGAAGAAGGCGGCTTTAAGTACCTTAACCTAGTTGTCAAAGGTGTGTACTATAATGCCCTAGGTTGCTAGCGGTATAAACTTAAGGGAATCGCGTGGGTAATAGCTATTAGCTCTTGCCTATTTAGTGAGTTATTAGTTCTTACTTATTTAGTAAGTTTTTATAGACCCTTAAGGTTATTATTAATGTATTTAATTTCTATTCTAAAGTTAATCTGCTTAGCTTTATTAATAGCTTACTTTTTGTGATTATTTGCTTATTAATACTGCGCCTAGTCCTCTTTTTGTCTTATTAATATTTATACATAATAAAATTAATAAGTATTCCTTATTATCTCTAAGCACTTTAAAGTCTAAAAAGACTTATTATAAGCATTTTGTTATGCCTATAGAACCGCTTTACTAATAATCTTATTAAGATAGTCTTAAATCTCTGCTATATAAGCGTTAATTATCTTAGGCATGTTAAGGTATCTCTTTAGTAGTTACCTTACTTATATTAATAAGCTTTTAGGCCTTCCTTAGCCTCTTTATATAAGGTATGCTCTTTATATATAACTAAGTTAAAAAAGGGAGGTGGTTAGCTAATTAGTATAAGTTATATTTTACTTAATAGTAATTAAGTTATAGGGTTAATAAGACAGAAATAAATACTAGGTTAATAATTAAGCAAAGGCCCCTTGCCTCTTAGATGATGATGCCTAAGGGAAGAACTAGTTCTAGTTTAATATTAGTAATAAGATTAATTAATTGTTCTACTACTTTATACTTAGTATTACACAAGGTTCTGCTCTAATATAGATAATATAAGTTAAAATCTCTTAGTAAGACATGCTTTTCTGGCCTAACTAGAAGGTTATAAAGCGTTAATATTATAGAGAGCGCCTCTATTACTAAGTATAAGGCGAGTAACCTACTATCTCTTATGAGCCCGAATATCCCTGTAATAGGCATCCTTCCTTGTAGAGTATACATGTTATAAATATATATTATTATTAGTTTGCTATTAAAACGTGTTTAAATTACTAGTAATATAATATTAGGAGATTTGTAATAGACCTCTTAGTTATTAATATCTATGTTATCTTTAATATAAAAGCATATACTAGTATCTTCTCTTAAGTTGTAAAGTAGAGTAAAGCCCCTTTTATAAGTATTAAGTAAGATATATATTTGTAGGTTACACTATAGCTCCTGAATAGCTATAATGTTATAGTTAAGAATATAGTTATCTTTAAAGAGTGAGATTATAATGCCTATCCTCTTCTTTTATATATTATATTATAGGATTAATAGAGTTTTAGTATCTAATATGTTATAACTTCTTTATTAAGGCTATTCTCTTAGGAATTATTAAGGCCTATAGTAATAAGCTTTTTAGGCAGACAGCTATATTTAGCTTTAGCAAAGGCCTTATCCTTAGATTTAGCGTCTATAAGGCGCTAAAGGCTATTACTTCTTAGGCGCTTTATTAGCAGAGTTAAGGATATTATTATGCCACTATTATAGCTAGAGTCTATTAAGTCGCTAACAGGACTTATACGCTTAGTAGCCCCTGTTAGAGTGTTCTAAGGCTCTGTAAAGGACAAGGCATTTTAATAAGGTTAAGTCCTTAGTTATTTATTCTTAATTAGACGTAATTTCTTAGCCTGTCTTACCTTATAATAGGGCGATTATGCTTAGTGCCCTAGCACTATATAGACTATATAATAATAGTAATTTATAGCCTCTTTATTAGGATACTCCTTAGTGTTATAAAGAGCTATATAGTACTTATAATATATAAGTTATTTATACTACTTGCTTAAGTATCTATAACCTTAATAATTATAATACTAGGTTAAAGGGCTATATATAAACTATTTATAATGCTTAAGCTTATAATTAATTATAAACTCTTTAGTTAATATTTAGTTTGCTATCTTAGTAGTTTCTACCTTAATTAGGAATAAGGAAAAGGTCTTCTTGTCTTTAATCACCTTAGCTAACTAGTCTATCTTAATAATCTTGATGTCTTTATATAGGTTGCTATTAAGCGCCTATAGTCTTTTAATCTCTTATGTTTACCTTATTTATTTAGATGTTATATATTATAACTATAAAGATACGTTACTAAAGTGCTGCTAAAGTCCTTATTGCCTTAATCTATTCTATATCTTTTAGAAAGGCAGCTTTTGCTTCTTTAGATAAGGCTATAACCTTAATGTCCCTATTTCCTATTCTGTTCACCCTTATAAGTCTAGAGGCCGCTTTCTTAATCCTTTCTACTAATTCCTTTGCTTCCCTCTTACATACTATACGCTTCTCTATTTCATTCCTCTTTTCTAGGGGTGTTACCTATCTGTGCTAGGTAATAAGAGGCGATGGGTCTTAGGGAGTACTGTGTCCTGTTGTCAGCTATATTTCGCTTCGCCGCTGTAGCATATAACGCTTTCAGAGGGCGTGCTTCCCAGTAAGGGTTCGCCTGAGGTAGTTTCTGTTCCTTGATCTTTGTTAGCCTGTCCTTTATACTTTGGAGGATCGCTTTAGTGGATCTCGTTAGTCTCTCTTCATCTTAGGCGCCTCTAGCGTCCTGCCCCCTTCCTTCCTTTAGCAGCTCCTGTGCTTCGTATAATATGTATAACACTTGCGTATTACTATTATTATTATTCTCTTTCTTTATTAAGTAGTCTGCTCAGATTTAAACCTGTCTTAGAGTATATAGCTATTAATATTCTTTATTAATATTTTAATATAATCAAAATACTAAATTAATATCCTTATTTTTTATACTTTAATTATAATAATAAGATAATTATTCTAGCTTAAACTTATTATTTATTATAATAAGTAATAAACTTTAATATATAATTTTAAAGACTATTATATATATAAAGCTAGTATAATAAATTAATAAATTAAGACTTAATAAAATTAGCTTATAAAAAGATTACTTTTTTAATAAAGAGTAAGTTATAAAAATATGTTATTAATAGCTACTATATACTAATTTTAATACAGAACTACTTTGTAATCCTTTTATAAAAAGATAATTTTAATCTAATAATTCTTAGTAATTAAATAGCTTTACTTGCTATCTATATATTAGTTCTTTATATAAAGATATAAAGTTTTATACAAACTTAGAATATTTATTTAATTTATAAGTAATATAACTATTTAAACGTCACGCTAGACAAGTCTTTTATTCTATATTATTATCCTTTATCTTATATTTAGAATTAGGGTTTCTTAATTAACCCTAAGACCTTAAGAGGATTATAGAATAATATATAAGAATAGAGTAAGCTATTTTAGATAGATCTATCTATTATTATTAATCTTTATTAGATATAGCTAAGTTTCTGCCTTTTAACACATATTAATAGTGTTAAAATCAACTATAATCTCTTAGATTCGATCTTATTTAGCAAGCTTCTAAGAGTGACAATTCAACTCCTTATCAGGCATATTATCTCTAGCTTTGTATAATAATTAATAAGCATTTAAGAAGTCTCTGAAAGCCTTAATTAGCTCTGTTAGAGAAGCTAATTAGAGCATTTAATTAGCGTCCTCAACAAGCTACAATAGAGGGCATTAAAGGGGTTCAGTTGGCCGGTAAGGGCCCTGATGAGGCTGATAGAGAAGAGGGCTGACGCCCTGGTCCTTATGACCAGCGTGTAATCTCAAGAACAGCTATCTAGAGTCTTAAATAGGTAATTTGATAGGTCTACTGGTAACAGGAGATGATTTCTGCACGGATATCATACGGCGAGCAAGTTCATGGAATCCCCTATACGAATTTGGTGGGCCATTCCATGGCCCTGCTGCGGAGCTGAAAATTTGAATTGGCCGGATGGCTCTAACAGTCTGCCGTACCTGGTACGGAGTAATTACCTGCATATGTGATGTCGATCAATGCGATTCACCACCAGCAAGGTTTGTCATTTACATGAAACGGCGTCGACGGCGCGTTTCGCAAGCATAGATTCATGGATTCCTAGATTTACTCGTTGCAGAGGAACTCCTTCTGTCGACCAGGCCTTATCACACCCAGCGATGCCGAACGCCGTTGAAGATGCATGTAAACTAACAAGCTCAGTCGCTGGAAGCTTTCTTACCCAGTGGCCGTTTTACTTTGACACTCTCCTCGGATGTTGAAGCAGTATCAGGAGGTTGAATCTTCTGCCCTGCTTGCTCTGCCTGTTCTGTCTTTTCCTCCGCAGCCGTTCTCTCTGCTGCTTCCTTTGTTTCTGCTGCTACCTGCTTCGGAGATTTGTAGTAGACCTCTTAGTTATTAATATCTATGTTATCTTTAATATAAAAGCATATACTAGTATCTTCTCTTAAGTTGTAAAGTAGAGTAAAGCCCCTTTTATAAGTATTAAGTAAGATATATATTTGTAGGTTACACTATAGCTCCTGAATAGCTATAATGTTATAGTTAAGAATATAGTTATCTTTAAAGAGTGAGATTATAATGCCTATCCTCTTCTTTTATATATTATATTATAGGATTAATAGAGTTTTAGTATCTAATATGTTATAACTTCTTTATTAAGGCTATTCTCTTAGGAATTATTAAGGCCTATAGTAATAAGCTTTTTAGGTTATATAATAAAAGAGGTCTCCATAAGGATCCCTGAGGTAGGCTAGATGAGGTCTCCATGTCGCGTACTCTGCATAGCCCTCAACGATAACCGCATCTTCGTCAAGCGTCTCTGCTAGGGCAAGTGCTGTTTCTGATTCCTGCCACGAGTTGAGATCATATGGTTGCTCTCCACCAAGCCATTCAATGTAGCATCTTGATCACTTGTGGTCTTCTTGACGTGCATTTTCCGGTGACGGGTCTTATCTTGTTCCTTGTGTGCTCCCCTCTTGTAACCGTTCGCCGCGGCCTGGGCGATCAGGTCCGTCGCGGTGGTCTGGCGGCCCTTCATACCAGCCAAAGGAAGTTGTGGCGCTTGAGGAGATTCTGGACTGAAGATTGTGTCTCATAGACGATCGCGGGCCCAGACGGACGGCGAGGAGAGCAGAGAGAGCAGGGAGATGAGAGAGCGAGGAGGCGGATTTTCGGGAGCCGTAAGTGGGCCGTCTTTCTTTGCGAGTGTATGAGTGCTAGAGAATGTAGAGATAGTCCTTCGACCGTATGATCGGTCAGGCAGGAAGGGAGGGAGGGAGGAAAGGAGGAAGAGAGGGAAAGGTTGGGCAGAGAAGGAGAAGAGGTCTCACCTTGTCTTTGGGTTGGTTTTCGAGGGGGGGGTCGTAAAATAGACCCCCCTCCCTCTTGACGGAACAGGGTGGCGCTGAACGGCCGTTGGAGACCGTAGACGAGAAACCGTCGTGATGCAGGATCATGCAGCGCTCACCCACGAATCACCCGGGAGCGCTGAGCGGTGGGTGAGTCGTGGGTGAGCTGGGGTGATAAAAGCGGCGGCGAGGGGGTGAGAGTCGAGGTGAGTGCGGAGCAGATTTTACTTCACTTCTGGAGCCAAGGCCGATTTTGCCTCACAATCGACTTGCAGACGTGCTTTGATCCCTCTTCACTCCTTCCGAAGTCTTGGCTCCTCTCAGCAAACCGCAGTGCGTGTCTCAACCTGCTCTCACGTTCTGGGTTGGTTGCTCTTTCTTGTCACTGACCATCAGCTTCCCCAACACGCCCCGCTACTCAAAATATACAGTAATGAATGTTCAACACACTCCCTTCACGCATTATGCGATTTTAATCGGGATCAACGCCTATCAGGACAAGGCCCTGAAAGGTTGCGTGCGGGATGTCCAAGCTATCAAGGGATATCTGGAAAGCGTGTTGGATCCTCTTCACCTACAGATTTTCACGGCAACTGAGAGCGCCGATCCAGAGTCATCTAGTCCAATTAAAGATTCGATGATCTGGCCAACTTACGACAATGTGACCTCGGCCTTCGATACGATAATCTCTTTGGCCAAACCTGGAGATTTCGTCTATATCCACTATTCTGGACACGGCACTCGAGCGTTCTCTAACAAGTCCACAGGAGATTTGGCATTGGTTTTGCTCAATGAAGGGAAGGAAGTGCAATATCTCTGGGGCCCGAGACTGGCCTTCTCATTAGAGGCCATGGTCAACAAGGGACTAGTGCTCACTCTTGTTCTCGACTGTTGTTTCTCTGCAAGTGTCTACCGCCGGGATGATCCCATCATCTGCTTTCTTCCTTACCATGCTGAGATCGGTTCAAGATACCTACTAGACCCTGAGATAAGCCTGAGAGATGAAACTTGTTATCCAGCAAGCCGAGATGCATGTATGCGCCCCAATTGGCTTATCGACCCTGATGGTTACGCAATACTTGTCGCATGTGATTCTCATAAAGAGGCAATTGAGCTCAAAGCCGACGGGCAGAGCCATGGAGCATTATCATATTTTCTTCTTAAGACCCTGAAAGAGCGCGAAGGCCTCACAAAGAAACATAAGGACATCTACGACCACCTGCGTGCCGCATTCCAGAAGTCCACGCTGCCTCAAAACCCCGCCCTTTATGGGAACAAGGGCCAAGGCTTCTTCGGACACGCGAACGCAGAAATTACTGTGGAAACTGTTCTGATTGTCGTAAAACAGGACGGCAGCCTTGAACTACTAGCCGGCCAGGCACATGGTGTTTCTGATAATGACCAGTTTGCTTTGTGTCCCTTGGCTTCAGCGAAATGTGACCCTAGATCACAAGGAGACTCAGTGTTTGCCAGAGTTGTGCATGCTAGAGCTTTTACGGCAGAACTAAAGCGACTAGACGAGACAACCCTTAATCCTAAGACAGGATGGCTTGCGACCGCTCTTACTAGATCCTCCGTTCAGAGATCCCTAATACGAATTAACATTGGCCTTCTACATCAGAATGAATGGCGGACGGCTTTGAAACAACGATCACTTGGTTTTTATATCGACATGGACAAACCTCCTTATTTATTCTATATAATTTTGAACAGCAATAAGGAGTACGAGATCCTGAATGAATTTGATCAGAAGATTCTCAATTTACCTATTATATCGCAGGATCGAATGGATATTAGCGATGTTTGTAATATTATAGAGCATTTAATTAGGTATAACCTTGTTAAAGATCTGGCTAACAAAGTACCCGTGGATCCTTTTCAGGAGTCTTTTGAGGTCCACATTATTAGTTCTGGAGAGTTATTTGATCCCGGACGTGTGGTAGAAGTGGAACAGGATGACGAAACGAAGTTTACATTAGAGTTACAAGCGGCAAATAAAGGAAACAATGACCTTTACGTTTACATCTATAATTTAAGTCCTTGTTAGCAAGTACGGAACATTTACAGTGGGAGTTACGAAGCCATTCCTTCACTGGAAAGTGGCTCAGGATTTACAGGAATGTTAAGAAAGAAGCTTAAAATGTCAGTCCCAGCTGAGATGAGGGAGAAAGGTCACCGTCAGTGCAACGACATCATCAAAATCATTGTCACCTCTCAGCCGACGTCATTTGATTTGTTAGAGCTGCCCAAACTCGGGGAACCGATTAAGAGGAACACTACTAGAAGGACTAGCCGGGGAAGTGATCATTCATCAGAGGACTGGGCAGCACTGAATTTTCCTATCCGTACATCTCTGAAGTAGGTATCAATGAACTATCAGCTAGTATCTCCTTCAGACGCCGTCTCATAAAAAGGTAGTCTAAAGCTTAATTTGTGGTAAACTGTACGCTGTGTCCCTACGTCGTCTTCATGGTCCCACAGAACAACATCTCTTGGCAATCTGTCATCTCTCTGATCTCCGTCACTCGTGTTTCGAGCAGGATTCTCATCTACTGCCAACGTTACGCGTTCCTTTCTGGCCGGTCTACTGCCACGTCTGGCCTTTACTGGCACATTCAACCAACGATCTCGAGGCTCTCTAATGGCCGTGCTATGTGCGTGCTAGACAGGGCCGTATCAGCCATTGGCTTCGACACTCCCACTCGGACGTGTGGGTCGTACGCAAAATAGCATTGGCATCGGCGTGGGTACAAAACGAAAGAAAAGAAAGAAAAGATGCCTCTGCACGGCATTTCGCTAGCACTCCCCCAAGCAACTCCCCCATAGAGATTCCCCGAATTCCCCATAGGATCCACCGAGAGAGTACCATGCGGATGGCGCAGCTCTGCTGCAGAAAATAAGACTATGATTGGCACACAGTCATCAAGAAACCAAGCCAAAGCGGACACAACCAAACGAAGAAGGCCAGGAGACGAAAGGAGGTCGAGAGGAGCAAGTGGACGAAAAGGAGCGTTACTTTTTGTAGCCGGCGCATCCGGACGAATCGCAGGTTTAGAGGCAGGACGTGCGGGGAGATAAATATAAGCGAGTGTGTGGCCCTAACACCAAAGCAAAGGTTGATCAGGATGATGTGATGTACGCTCAAGCGTATATATGAAGCAAAGCAAACCTACCCCAGACCTCAGAACATCATCAATCAAATACCTGCTTCTTGTGCCAATTGGTCTATGCCCGGTAAGGATGACCATGACTGAGCCGTGCGGGGCTGTTCCCTTCACTTTTAACCAGACGGCGCAGTTAGTTTTCCTACCTGCTCTGAATCGAACGAGTGTCAAAATAAGGCTGTCTGCGTGTGACGTGGCATCAAACGCACAATGAGTTGGTGCAACCGACATCGGATTGGTGGATATCTGATATGCGTTGGCATTTTGAATCAGGGCAGAGAGCACTTAGGTGACACTCCGTATCGCCGTTTCCCACATAAGTTTGGCTCATCTTGAGAAGTTCTCCTTAAAGGTTAATTTCTGTCAATCTAGAACTACTGCGCTTGGCCGTCGCTCTATCGCCACTTTATAGCTCCCCTTAATATTGTTGTGCCTTCACTCCTACCTACCACAGATTTTCCCGGTACCCGTATATTGGCCCATACGCAGAAGAGAATGTCTTCTACTGAATTATTAGACCTCTTTGAGTCTCTCTCTTTGCAAGGCGGACGGGTTACCACTTTGCAGCCTACATTTCCAATGGAGACCAAGCCTTCATGCCGTCGATGTGGCTGGGTACCACGATATCATAAAACAGTCTTACCGGGCAATCAAAATGGGAATGTCAGTCGACCATACTACATTTGCATCAAGTGCAACAAGGACCCAAAATACAGATTGTCGAAGAGCGATCATCAAAAAGGATGGATTAGTTGGGATGATGGTCGTGGTGTTCATCCAAGCAACCAAAATTGTGACTGCGGAGTTGTGTGTCGCCAGGACCGGGCTGGGGTGGGATCTTCCCGTCCAGGTTGTGGATTCTGGACTTGCGCGACAGGATCCTGTGATTATTTTTCTTTCCGCAAGGATGGACGTACCGAGGAGGAGGCAAAGGATATTGGAGCGCCATATGATGCTGGTTTCCAGCCATGGCTATTTTAAAGAGGTACTAAACTTGTCAATCCGTGTTTGCTTTAGTCGCATCGCGCAGTGCGGTCAACAACTCCTTATCTGATCGAAATTCTTTGATCGTCCGTCCGGCAGGCGAGATGACCAGGCAGCTGAATATGCGGTTCTTTTACACCTCTGCTTGTGCATTCTTTTGACTTGAATCTGCATCTGGTGGATCGTGTTTCGCTTCGTACTCTTCTCTGAGCTTCGATGTTTGACTGTTGGATCTTGACCTTTTTCGCAGCTCGTGGCTCCCTATCGATAGACTTTCTTTTCCCTAGTCGCAGTCTCAGCACGCAGCCTGATCCTTACGATCCAGATACTAGCGCACAATGTCAGCAACTAGTATTATTTTCAGCACGCCGACTAATCCTAAATTTCATCTCCTCAAAAAGTCTATGTTGTACTTCTCGGCAAAAGTGTAGACATGCGCGTCACTGAGGAAGACATCAGTGTAGTCCTCGCACGGTTTTTGATTCCTGCGAGGCTCGAAGTCAGACAAAGCGAGAGTACCTAAGACGAAGCTTAACGGGTCGTAGACAAGAACTTGCCTGTGTCAGCCATCTCACCTCCCGACATCCTCTACAAGACGATCGCCGATCACTCGGCGGCATTCGTGGTCAATGTACCAGGCAGCAGCATACAGCACCAGTGCAAAAGTTTAAATGCAAAAACGTTTCAGAGCCCCTCCAAATAATTATCCTATTGTATCTCTAGCAGTCCTCGTCACTAACAAGTGTTATCGCGGCCATCCAAGCAGCTGACAAGACACTAGCCTTTCATGAGGAGTAAGTGTCGGCCTCAATGATACGAGGGAGGGCGTAAGGCGCCTCAAAAGTGAGGTCGAAGCTTTTCGCACTTTTGTAAAGGACGTCGTTGAGATAGCGAGTAATGGTGAGATGCTGCTCTGAAAGGAGCGTAGAGGGATACTTCAATATACTTATCTAGATTCGTGAGATACTAAAAGATTGTACAATCCGAACAACGGACAATGCTATTGCCATCTAAAGGGATTTTATTGGTGCCTCAGATCGATGGAGGTTCCGCAAGGAAATTGGACTCCACCCGAGTCTTTGATCTGTACAGAACCTAACAGCACTTTCTGGATTACTATGCATAAGCAGGCATATCCATCATCGTCTTCTTCGAGAGCAATCGACCTTCAGTGAGACTGGTCCAAAGTCGGTATAATTTGACCGTTTTAAAGTCTGTATCCTTAAGGTGGTCAATAGCTACTGTTTTTGCAACATCTCCACCACCTTCTCGTGACCTCTTGATGATGCCGCCTGTAGAGCATTGCTATACTCTCCACCTTGAGCATTCACCTCTGCGCCCTTGGCTAGCAACATCTCCACCACCTTCTTGTGACCTCTTGATGATGCTGCCTGTAGAGAATTGCCATACTCTCCACCTTGAGCATTGACGTTGGCTCTTAATTTGATAAGATAATCCACCACAGCTCCATGACCTCTTTCAGCCGCCCAATGTAATGCTGTTCTACCAGTGCTATCCTGTGCCTCCAACTCGAATATAGCCTTGTGAAAGATTTCATTAAGGACGAACGCGTGACCACTCATGGAAACCACATGTTGAATCTGTACTTCCGCCGTCGATTTATATGGGTAAAGTGCCTTCCACATAATGGGAAACCATGCATGAAATTGATCTGTATCTGTTTTGTATAAGAGTAAGACTCGATCTAGTACTTTCCAGTCTTTGGTAACAACATCCTCTCTTAGATGCGATGTCCAATGCTCAGCACAATATTCAAAGAATTTGTTCTGCTCTTCCCAAGTTGATGATGGGATCACTGTGACTATGGTGTTGGCGCGCTTGTAACCCTGCCGGTCTTCGTCGATAGGTCTGCGATCTTGTTGACGGAGACACAAGTACGCCACACACAGTCTCGTCATTTCACCTTTAATCTCCGTCTGGGAAAATGTTGACTGCCAGCGGCCTGATACAAAACTGAAATTGGTGCTCTGTGCGACAAGGAACTCCTTAGCAGTTTGGTGGATGAGAAAGAGCTGGGAATGGTTGATGAAGACGAAGAGGCCACACCATTGTCGGACATGTCTCTCCTGCTGCACGTTCGGCTCCTTCATATACGATTGACCCAGTTCGTGCGCGCTGGCCGCATTCAACGCCAGGCCCATCTCGCTAATGGTTAATGGGCGTCGCGCACCAACGATGATGAGCAAGATCTTTCGCGCCTGGGACTTCTGTTTTTCGGTAATTCTTTGCAATATGCGTTCGTATGCACTCTCTACTGATTTAGGGAGAGTGTTAGTGGGCTCCTCTTCGGGATCAGGGCTGTTCAGATACGTGGTCCGTATGTCTTCCATGGCCAGATAAAGCCAGAGGTAAGTGCGATGTTCCATCTGTCGTAGACTTTGTCGTAGCCTCTCTTGGTGATTTTCGGAAAGCCTAAACTCAGCTGCAAGCCTGTCTATCTGTAGGTCTATCACCAGATTGATCTCCTCGTGGATCTGGTCGTTCTTGTCCTCTCGTCGCAGCCGGATCTGTGGCAGATGTGATGTAGTCTCCTCAAACCAGCGCTGCACACTGTCATACGGCCGGCTCGTCACCAAAATTTTCAGCCAAGCCCCAGACAGCGCAGGCGATGACCGTTGGTTAAAACCACAAAGTTTACTGATGAGCTGTCGTCGATCCTCGTCCCGACATTCGTCAAGTGTGTCCAGGACGCATATGATGGGTCCAGCCTACAGGTCAGCTGCCGCGGCGAGGAGAATTCGCCACATTTCCTCACTTTCTTGCTGTATCTTGTCCTGGACCTTATCCCATGCGGGCAGCGCATGACGCAGTAGTGACGGTTGGTGATCAAAAAGTTGGTGGAGAACGGCGCATAAAGCAGTGTTAAGGTTGTCCTGGCGTTCATTGTCTTTGAAGAAAAAGTAGCAGACACTATACTGATCTGCATCACCAAACTCATGATCGACCAGAAACTTTGCGAGGACGGATTTGCCACATCCCGGGTCGGCCGAGATCCACAGGAGATCACGATGACTGCTTTGTTGCCATGCTCGAAACTGACTATGGTTGAGCAACCATTGGCATGTGCCCGAGACTCTCTCAAGATTGTTGGTTTAATACTCTTCATAGGGACTTGTTTTAAAAGCGTGGTGGCAATGTCGTTCACGCTCGGTTTGAAAGTGCTCGCGTTGTACCTCGATGGCTTGTTTCTGAAGCTGGATGCCTTCGCCAAGGAGTTCGTGTGTTCGATGATCTATATCTGTGGTCAGCAGCGGTCAACACTCCCCTTTCACATCATGGAACGCGGCGTCCACCTGTAAATGTAACCTCTTTTGGCGTCAAGCCCCTAAAGGGCTCGCTGAGTCAAATCGATCGTAACAAGCTCGTTTTAGCACAAACAAAGTAGGAATGCGCGGAGACACGAAACTCGTCATCTCTGGATGCCAAACAATGGTTTCGTTCAGACCACGTACTATTTCGTTCAACGTGAAGATGTCGAGCGGAACTTACTCATGGCGTCCGTAGCATGTCGTGTAGCATACACGTAGGACAGGTTATCCACCAGATGAAACAGACTCACCTATGACCTCCCGAGCTGGTTGACTTTCATGCACCTGTTGCGGCGAGATGTACAAGAGGAAGTCTTTAGCGTATGCAGCCGCTGTAGTGGCGGCGTATCGATGCCAAGCATCGTTCTTGAACTCATCAGCATAATCGCAGATGCCGCGAATGACCAGGCAGGGAAAGCCGTCCATTAGTCCTGCTGCCTCCATTTCCACGCACATTGCCCTAAATTTGTCTCGGAGCGCATCTCTGGCACCTCTATGTTTGATAACAGAGTTTCCTGACGCAATAATACCGTAATGGACCTCAGGGTCATTGGTGTCCTCGATGTGGTCGAACGACTTCCACTAGGTCTTTTGTTGCGATGACATTGGTATCTGTATCTGCACGTGATTCGTTGAGTCTATACGGTCTCAACCCAAATAAGTGATCCTGATCATTCCCGGGAAAGCCGTAGCCGGTCTTCTTCATTTTGGGTTTCCGCTCCATCATCCTTCTCAGGTAGCTGGCCATCTGGCTTTCTTCTATTTCATGCTTGGCACGTAACATGCTGAGCGCGTTCAGAAGCAGTGCCGGCGGCTTGTTCAATGAGCCTTCCGCACAAACCCCAGACCGAGGTCTTCGTCCGTTGTCACTATCTTCCCTTTGTCATACTGAACCACACCACCATGTTCGCCATCCGGCTGACTCACAACCACGTCGCCAAGGCGAATATCAACATCCTTTTCGAGATGTGGGATTCCCCCTCCGATCCCAACGAGAAGACCGATCCGTATCTGCGGGAATGTCCTCAGCATGTTCTGCGCCACTGTCGCGGCAGCGGTCGTCCCATCAACTCCTGCTGGCAAGCATGCAATGACGATGTTGTGCTTGTGTACTCGACCCGCCGCGTAGGTGTTAACATCCTTGGCATCCTTGTGCTGAATGATGCCATACTCTTCATCAAGCATGGCCTGCGCGGCAGCAAACTCCTCGTAAAGAGCGCATATCCACCCGACCTCATATGAGTCATTCGGTGGCAACCCCATAGTTGGAAGTAGGGACAAATATTTAGTACATCGCAATGTTCAGTTGGGAGCACATAGGAAAGTGGGAGTGTGGAGGATGGGTGTCGGTCCTGCAGCTGTTCGATCAGTGAACTTTTTTCTGTCAGAACAGAAATTGAGGTTCGATAATTAGGCAACAACCAGAACATATTCGGTTTGCGTTCGGAGCGTACAGTTCGAACGTACAGTTCACGGGAGCGTACAGTTCGGATAATCTTCGGGTCGTGTACGGCAGACTGTTAGAGCCATCCGGCCAATTCAAATTTTCAGCTCCGCAGCAGGGCCATGGAATGGCCCACCAAATTCGTATAGGGGATTCCATGAACTTGCTCGCCGTATGATATCCGTGCAGAAATCATCTCCTGTTACCAGTAGACCTATCAAATTACCTATTTAAGACTCTAGATAGCTGTTCTTGAGATTACGCGCTGGTCATAGGGACCAGGGCGTCAGCCCTCTTCTCTATCAGCCTTATCAGGGCCCTCACCGGCTAACTGAACCCCTTCAATGCCCTCTATTATAGCCTGTTGAGGACGCTAATCAAATGCTCTGATTAGCTTCTCTAATAAAGCTAATTAAGGCTCTTAGAGACTTCTTAAATGCTTATTAATTATTATATAAAGCTGAAGATAATATACCTAATAAGGAGTCGAATTATCACTCTTAAAAGCTTGCTAAATAGGATCGAATCTAAGAGATTATAGTTGATTTTGACACTATTAATATATATTATAAGGCAGAAACTTATTTATATCTAATAAAGATTAATAATAATAAATAGATCTATTTAAAATAGCTTACTCTATTCTTATACATTATTCTATAATCCTCTTAAGGTCTTAGGGTTAATTAAGAAACCCTAATTCTAAATATAAGATAAAGGATAATAATATAAAATAAAAGGCTTGCCTAGCGTGATATTTAGATAATTATGTTACTTACAAATTAAATAAATATTCTAAGTTTATATAAAACTCTATATCTCTATATAAAGAACTAGTATATAAATAGCAAGTAAAGTTATCTAATTGCTAAGAACTATTAGGTTAAAATTACCTTCTTATAAAAGGATTATAAAGTAGTTCTATACTAGAATTAGTATATAGTAGCTACTAATAATATACTTTTATAACTTATTCTTTATTAAAAAAGTAGTTCTTTTATAAGCTAATTTTACTAAGCCTTAATTTGCTAATTTATTATACTAGCTCTATATATATAATAGTCTTTAAATTATATATTAAAGTCTATTACTTATTATAATAGATAATAAGCTTAAGCTAGAATAACTATCTTACTACTTTAATTAAAGTATAAAAAATAAGGATATTAATTTAGTATTTTAATTTTATCAAGATATTAATAAAGAATATTAATAACTATATACCTTAAGATACTAACGTAAATCTAGATAATATAATATAAGTAAGTATTAATAGCTCTATATATCTTAATACTATAAAGAGCAAGCTTAAGATATTTATTAATAGACTATAGAAAGTTAGAACTAGGTATAATATACTTGCTATAATAATATTATATATTTTATATATATTATTTAATAATATTAAAGATAAGTATATAATAGATTAAGTAGATTTAATTACTAGAGCCTCTTGTTTACATAGTAGTATACTCTTGATTCCTTAGCTCTTAGATCAACTAGGTGGAACCTGTTATTAGTCGGGTTATAGATAGCGCTACTAACGAGGTTACGCCATAGTTCCTAGACTACTACCACGTTGTACGTATTAATTCCTAGGTCCTAGAGGAAAGAGGCAAGGACTTTTAATCTAGATTTATTAACATTATATTAAAGGACTCAGAAAGTGCATATTATTAAGAGGGTTAAGAGCAAGTGACTTCGATATCAGAGTCCTCTATATTCACCTTAAGGAACGCTTATGATTCGTAGGCAGGTATTATGCTAATAGCCTATGATATACTAAGGGGTATAGTGCCTAAGGTCTGTAGTTGGCTAGAAGGAGTCGAGGTCTTAATCAGAGAGATAAAGGAGTGAATCGCTTTAAAGTTGATATTAATAGTAGCTGCTTTAGCTAAGCGACTTATAAGACGGGTTATCTTTCTCTTTTTGCCTTCTTCTATAAGGGTTTATCCTGTAAGTGATTCTAAGTTAAGAGGGCAGCTATAATTAGATGTTTAAGAGCTAGGGATAAATAAGAAGGTAAGGGGAGGAGGAGAGGGAGAGAAGAAGGGGGGAGAAGAGTAAAAGAGCGATTTCTAGCTCCTTATAATAGTAGCGTGTTCTGCGTCTTTAATCTAGGCTAGGCAAGCAAATAATCACGCTTTATAGTTCCTATTAGAGTATGTAGTACAGCGCCTATAAATAGTCTGTAAGTTAGACAAAGGAGTATAGTCTTGCATTCTATAGCCTAGTTTATAATATTTGTATTTTACCTTATTTTTGTATAAGATGCTAGT